>NC_134373.1:38057250-38208698 GCF_035582795.1 Mycteria americana
GGGCGAATTTCCAAGACAGAAGTTTAACATCCCTCCTCCAGCTCAACATCGAGACACTTTCTGTCTGTGTGGTGCAGGAGTTCCCCCACATGAGAACCCCCCAGCCTTCGGTGTGCCCTCTGTTTTGTGCCGCTGGCACTAGGCTCGTAAATCAGCATCGTCAGAAGCAGGCTCTGGTTCATGCTTGCCAATGACATCATGGCGTTGTTAAGGCACAGAAAATTCTGATTTCTTCTCTCACTTGAATTGCATTTTATAGTGAACTGCTAGATATCTGTAGTTGAAGAGGGTCATGTTCATTCTGAAGGTAATAAAATGACTATATAAGCTAGTGAAAACAGCAGTTCACAAACAGAGAAGACACTTGACAGTCTCTTAAACCCAGAGTGAGATGTCGACACTCTGAAACACAGAAAAGAAATATAACGTGTTTTCTCTCTTCTGAGTTTCTGGTTATTTTTTTGCATGTACAAGCTTTCAGAAAAAGGCCACATCCAGACTTGAATTAAGAGAAGTCACATCCCCTTCTGACCCCAGCCACTTCTGTTCTCAGAGCAGCAGCACACATTTCATGCTCTGCCTGGGACAGGATGGACCAGGTTGGTTACCATATTCCTCTGTGCCGTTCACCCAAGTTTTTGCTGGTCTTAGACTTACACACCTCCACACCTTTCTTCCCAAGCCATGTGCCTTGGAGACAGCCCCATCCTGACCTACAACTGCCAGCTGACATCTGAAACACTTGCTTAAGCTTCTTGTAGACATGAGTATTTATTACCTTTTCATTGCCACGCTTCTCTTGGCAGCTATTAGAGTTAGAAACTTACATTTTGTTTTTCAAATGTAAGCGTAACTTTTTTGTGTAATGACATGAGTGAGACACTATAAGCATCGCCATGTAATCTCAAGTGCTGCTCTCTCCTTTAATCTAATACAGTGCCCCAAACCAGTCTACTCTTCCCATTGGAGACTGGCTCCTTCTCCTTGGCAAGATCATCTGGCTGTGGTCTCTTCTGCCTGTCAGTTCAGAGGATTATGGGCACCTTTAATTCTGATCAGGTTGCAACTATTTCGGAATTCTGTGAATAGCTTAAGAATTCATCTCATTATTAACACAATTCAATAAATTTACAATTTGTGTAGTTTTAGAGCTATTAACATTTAGTAGTACCTGCTGTGTAGCACATTTCTCATTCAGAAGAATGTCGGCAGAGAAATGCTCTTCTGACATATTACACTATGTGGGTCATCATTTAAAATCTGAAACATCTAACAGCACATAAATCTTATTTAAAATGTCAAGAGAAATAGAAAAATTACACTGGTCTAAGAAGTCTTGTTACCAGAGTATTAAGGATCATCCCATTTCTCTCTGTACCTTTCCACATTAATATTTTTTTCTGTATTTACTTGGTGAGAAAGGGGAAACGGAGCAGCTGTCAATAGGAAGCTCTACGGAAATTCTATTTTTCCATCAATTCTTAATCTGCTGTTTTATTTGATTGAGTTCTGGCATAACTTTCTTCTCTAGTCAGAGTGTGTTTAATTCCTAAATCTTCTCTTTAGCCATCCCAGCATACCCTAATGTCTTCCCTCTCCCAAATATTCAGAAATATAGCTTTGATTCTCCCTTCCTTCCTCTTAAGCATCCAGAATTTCCCACATTCAGATGCTGGTTGAACTTCCCAGTCACCGATGTCCCTTCTCTTACAATCACAAGCAGTAACTCCCAGAATAAATTCCTCGGCTCCTTTAAGTGAGGTACAGCTTCAACTTCCCAAATTTTACAAAGGGTACTTCCAGGATTATATTTGTAGAAACACAAGCATTTTAAAGACTCATTGAGACTGGGACATTATTATAAATTTAGGTAGGAGCTTAAGTTTAGAGCTTACGATCCTTTACCTATTTTTTATGTCAAAAATTGAAAAGTCAAATGTGTTGTAAAAGAATTTAGGAACACACAACACACTGGAGGTAGGCACAGGCAAAAGTTAATCCCTACTTTGAAAAATGTGGAAATAGAGGATATGAGTATTACTTTTATACAAGAGGTGCCCAGATCTGGAGTTCGCAAATCAGAAAACGATGTGGAGCTGCGTGCGAGCCCCTAGCTCTGCATAGGCAGACAGAAGGAACCAGCCAGGTTACTTAGCTTGTGCTGGGCTACCAGAGTGAGACAGGTTGTGGACCTAGCGTGCCTTACATCCAGACGGGTCAGCACACGAGCGAAGCAGTCACACGACTCCGTATCCATCTGTACAGGCGCATTCAGTCTCAGTAAAATCTGTGCTCTCAAACCACCACTTCTGTGATGGGTGCATTTACTCACTCGTCGCTTTAATGATGAAATTAAAAGGTGAACATCTAGTTCACTTTCCCTGAGCTATGTTTCAGCCTGATTGATAGAAAATGCGATTGTGTTGCTGATGTTGCTACCTGGTGAGCAATTTTCTTCCCCTTCACCTACCAAAATCATGAGCAACAGGGAATATTCTATGAAGTCTGCATCACTCAGCCACTTCTGATTATAACTATTCCTCTGCTTCAGACTCTTTTCTTTGTCAAATGTGGCTGCAGCTGCACATACACAATTCTGTAATACCGTTCATAATTTGCAACGCAAATTCCTTTTGTGTGAATGAAATACAAAATCATTCTGCTCTAACACAATGCTCTTTGTGGAGGAGAAAACCTGGGGTCTTCAGCCAGCTCACCCACTAAACTTTGTTTACGAATCTCCCTGTATTCAGAGTAAATGATTCCCACAAATGGAAAGGGGTCCAGACTCTGCCATCAAGGAGGTCCTCTTCCAGTTCTGGGATGTTGAAATCCTATGTGAGTATATGAGAAAATATTATCTCAAGAAGAGATTGTGTGTTTGGTTATGTTGCATTGGAAGTCTTTTGTATTTGTGTACATCACCCTATAGTTCATTTGCCCCTAGGTTTTCAGAACAATAGCATTGACATCTCAATTTGTTAACTGATCTATTTAAAGAAAATGGGGGTTCTAAGATGCTCTGTCAGGAAGCAAACAGTTCGTGAACATAGAAATGATATTACCGACTACGTCAGAGAACATTTTCACTCTTATCTAGGATATGTCAAGGAATACATAAAGATAATCCCTTTCTTACTCAACAAATACCAGAACAATGCCTTAGAAAGATTTTGCTTAGGTATAGCCCTTTCCTTATACAAAATGTTTTTCTATTCATAAAACTTTTTCAATAGAAAGCATTATAATTTAGAGATTAAGAGAAACAAAAAACTTAAAGAGTTGGGGCACTAATACTGCCTTAGTTTGTATTCATTTAAGCCGGATTTCTCCATAGCCTTTAAATGATCAGCTCCTTTATAGGTCTCCTGAGTAGATAATGTTAGTATCAGGCTATAAGCTGGGTTTCTAGAATGACACTCAAGTCTGAAAGTAATGGAACAGTTTTAAATATGAAACTTAGCCTAATACATGACACTTTCATGTAATATATATGTATCTGTGTTCCAAGGAGGTATCCAGTAGCTTTTGGTTAGTAAGATTCTTGGGACAAGGCGTCACACACAGGTAAAGTGCAAGAACGGTGCAAGAAGGCGATGAACACAATGATAGCTGTACAGAAAAATGGGCCTTTGAGGAAAAGAATGCATTGTGTGCACTTTGTTTGCAGACTCGGTTTGTTTTTTTGTTTTTTTTTTTTTTTTTACTTTTGTGATGTTTTCTGTAAGTTTTCAATAGAAATTTTAACGTCAGGGTCACCAGAGACAGTGTTGTTAAAAATGGTGTAAAAATTACTGATTGCAAAGATATGAGCATGCTCCCCAAACAGGGATCGTTTTTTCCCCTCTATCAATATTTTCCTTTATCAGTATCCTTTTTGGATTGTATATCGAGATTTATAAACCAGCTATGTTTATACAAACAAACAATGTTTTATCAAACACCTCTCCTACCTTCCAGTTTATTTCAAGATTTAATTGAAAAGTTCTCTCCTAGGGATTGGAAAATCTCAGCGTTTGATGTGCTCTCACCCCTTGCACAGGAGCCTTGCTCCTCTTGCTCCTTTGTTACCAGATCTCTTTCCGTGCTCTTTACATTCCTTAGGTCGAACCCATTCTCTCCTGCAGTTTTTAGAAGTGCTCTTCCTGTGCTTTTCCCTGAATATCCAGCTAACAAAACAGGAAGCAAAGCAGAAGTATGGTTGTGTTTCAAAACACCATGGATCACCCACTTAACACCCTCATAACTCTTTTATCATCCTTTCCTTCATTATACCTTGTCCATCTTTCAGGTCTGACCTTTTACCTCTCCTCTTTGTGTTCTACCTTCTCCAATTATTTGAGTCTGCAACTATATTATTTCAGCAGCTACAAAGACAGCATTAAGATAGAGTTCAAAAAACTAAATTATATTTTCTATTCAGGAATTGGCAGTATATTTTACTTCTTCTCAGCGTTGCGAGAGATGGAAAAATTAATAAAAACTGTGTTCTTATCTGATGATGCCTCATGGGCCTTCAGACTCTCTCATGGCTTGAACAGGTTGATAGATATATACAAAATAGGCTAAATCAAGACAGATCGTCTCTGAAGCATTCCTGTCTAATTCTCTGAAACATCTATGTAGAATCCTTTAGAACTGTAATAATAGATTATAAAGAAAGTTCATAACATTTCTTCAAAAGAAAATCCATAATATTTCTTCAAAGAAAAAACAGCTTAAATTTGAATATTTTACTGAAATTCTCCTTTTATTCGATTCAAGAATTAAATGGTCTAAAACTACAATTATGTTGTTTTCGGCTGTAAACACATAAAAATGAGTTACTTTACATATAAAAGCCAAGAAACAATCTGAACTATGCCTTGCTGGAGACCAGTAATGAATCTATTTTAATACCATATAAGCATATATAAATACCTTCAGTGAAATCATGCTTTTATGGAATTCTCCACAATTCCAACTGATTAGGTTCACAACTATCTATAGTTTCTTTCTAATATAGAAAACAAAAACCAAGGAATTTCAATAATAAGTTTTCAGATGGTATGTCACAAAAGTTCTTAGTCAGTTCTGCTAATTTGTGTCTAGTTTAACCAAAGGGGGTTTTCACTATTGCCAGCAGGTTAGCAATGATAAACGGGGTGTCCATTTAGCTGTGCGTAAAGGCTGTGAACAATGTGCATTGAATTCAGGTTGCAGTTTAGAAGAAGGGTCTGCATCCCTAAATCCAAGCTAAGCAAGCAGCATTGGTGCGCAATTCGAACCTTATCTTCCATCTGAACGGCGTACGCTGTTAATGCAACAGTTTCTGAAGTATGGTGGTGTGGTTTAGCCCCAGTCGGCAATTAAGCACCACGCAGCCGCTCGCTCACCCTCCCCCCCAGTGGGATGGGGGAGAGACTTGGAAGACCAAAAGTAAGAAAACTTGTGGGTTGAAATAAGAACAGTTTAATAATTGTAAAAAAAAAAAAAAAAAAAAGAGTAATGCAAAGGAAAACAACAAGAGAGAGAAAGAGAGGAACAAAACCCAGGAAAAAAACAAGTGATACAACTGCTCACCACCCACCGACCGATGCCCAGCCCGTCCCCGAGCAGCGATGGCTGCCCCCGGCCACCTCCCCCCAGTTTCTCTACTGGGCATGACGCCGTATGGTATGGAATAGCCCTTTGGGCAGTGGGGGTCAGCTGTCCTGGCCGTGCCCCCTCCCAGCTCCTTGTGCGCCCGGCAGAGCCTGGGAAGCTGAAAAGTCCTTGCCCAGTGTCAGCACTGCTCAGCAACAGCTAAACCATCAGTGTGGTATCAGCATTATTCTCATCCTAAATCCCAAACACAGCGCTGTACCAGCGACTAGGAAGAAAATGAACTCTGTCCCAGCTGAAACCAGGACATAGGGTTATTTAGCTATAGCTCACTGCTAATGTAGGTGTCATCAGCTCTTGACAAAACTTGCTTGTGCCCTTTGAATTCTATGGTGGCATGTTGGGGACAGTCATATCATGAGACTTGCCTTTATAATGTTTGTAGTTTTCTCTTTGAAAGAGTATTAGGGTACACAAGAAGAGACATTGATGCTGGCACTTCAGCTAGCAACAGTGTTGTGTTTAATCTTTTCCTCTCTTAGGCTCTGAGGATGTATTATGGAAATTATTGTTTTTAATGGAGCCAGAATTTTGAAGCAAGCCGAGGTCACTTAGGGATTCAACATTGTAACATAAATAACTATGAAGAAGATAACAGCTCCCCTTTTTTTTTGCATTCAAACAAATATAAAGGTTGTGAAGGAAGTTATGAACTGAGCAAAGGCATTTGGGGGAGAAGGAAGGAAGAAGGCTTAAGGATTACCTTTCTGTGAGGTATTACATTAGCTTAAGAAGAATTTAAAATTTCATAAAACAATAGCTTGATTCAAATCTGAGATTTTTAAGACAATATTCTATAAGTACCATAAACAACGTGTGTTAGCATGGAGAAACTTTTAGCAAGAACTGTTATTTTTTAGTAATGTAAAAGATTTATCAGCTGTTCCACCACTTATAGACCAGCGAGCTCTGGTAATGCTCTCCAGTGTGCGGTTCTACCCCCCTGTGTCCTATAGAAATTAAAACAAAACAGAAGTCTTTCGTATTTTTATCATAATATATGAGATAAATTCTCTTTGAGAAATCAAAGGTTGGACGAGATGATCTTTCGAGGTCCCTTCCAACCTGGCTATTCTACGATTCTACAAAATTCTTAATCTAATAAATTATAATCATGAGAGATCATTTTCCCCTGCATCCCAGAGGATCAGTTTTGTTGTGTTAGCTATAGGCTGTTGCTGTGTCCTTTCAGAAACAAACTAGCTCTATACACGTGGAGTGTAATTTTGGGGGCAAAATGGACGTGGTTTGGCAGTGAATGTCACCTCGTTCTGCAAGCAAGTCCAGTGAAGTGAGTGCCACTACATCTGTAGGTACCTGTTCATCGACAACAGCAAGATGTTAAGGAACTAGTCCTAAATTTGTCCTGAGTGATGACGAGGCTGTGTATTTCACACCTATTTTTACCCCCCTGTACTGTACTGTGCTTTGCATTGCTTATGAGTCCTTTTTCTTCAACCCCTGCTTTGCTTTTGCAGTTAGTGGCAAAACTCTTGTGTTGCTTTAATGGGGCCAGGATATTGGTCCAGTATGAGTTACTTACTGTTTTAAAAGGCTTCAAAGTGCCTTTAACAAAAGAGCAATCTTAGCAAATTTGTGGAAACAGGGTTGGCTCGCTTTAAAAGCTGTGTGCTCTTATAGCTAGATGATTAAATAAGCTTGGAAATTTTAAGAGGAGATAATCCTGTTCTCTGTTCTGTCAATGCAAAAAACTATTTGTTGGAGACTGAGTTGTTATTATCATTTAAAAGTCATGATGGCACAGTGATTGCTTAAGCAAAAGGTGGCACATTCTTGGTAGGAGAGAAATGTAATCTGTACTTGATGTTCTGATTGAATGTAAATATTATTCATGGCATATAGCTGAGTCCTCTTCCCTAGTGGTTTTATGGCTGGGGCTTCATTGGTCTTCTATTGCTGAGCTGCATCATTTCCTAAATATATTATCTGGATTGGAAGCACTTAACAAATTCTGGATTGACAGAGTATATGGATCAGTGAAGCTGGAAACCATTTATCTTTTAAATTATCTAAACATATTCTTCCCACCGTACCTACTTTAGTTGTTATATTTGGGTCATAGCATATCCTGTACAGGTCTCTGTTGATATTTTTCTGAAAATACTTAATCTTTTATTAGGTATCCCTAAGGAGGAGAAAGCCATCAGAAAGACTCTCAGATTCCCTTTCTATCTTGACAAGTGCAGGAGTGGGTTTTCAGTGGCAATTACGTAGTCAGAGGGCAGGAAAGGGTCACAGCTTATGTCCAAAATGCCAGGCTGATCCTGGCCTCGTGCGAAGATTACTGGTATGCCATTTACAAAACTGTGTCTTTCCTGATTCCAAATTTACATGGAATGTTTTTGTGTGGCATTTCTAATCCCAATTCAGTTGCCATTTCATCACCTACCCCTTGAAGGAGATATCATTACATCATAACTGGTCAGTCTGAAAAAAATGTACATTTTGTCCAGAAATACACAAACTAGAAACACTGAAACATAATTTACAAAAGGGATCAGCAACTTCCACCGTAAATTCCAAAAATGAATTGTGGACAGGGTTTCAATGGCCTGGGTCAGAGCTAGGAGCTGGAAGCCACGGCATTGAGATGCAATGCTTCCCAGTTTTGGAGCCCACAAGAATAGCTGAGAGCTATTACCACACAGAGGCAAATCAAAGTATTATTTACTATTTATTTTGTATTTCTGTTATGCCTCCTTTGCAAAGATCTCAGACAACTTCACAGCTAAGGAATGCAGCATCAAAATATTCCTGTCTTCAAGTGAGCCTTGTAACGCATTGCATAAACCAAGTCAAGACTGGTTAGTTACTCATTGCAAAAGACCCTCTGAATACTGAAAATTGTGTGCGTTTTATCTACGCTTATTGGTACATACAGATTTCGTATTTAAAAGTTCTGTGTGTGATGTGCCTACCTTAACAGGTTTTAAGATCTGTCTTCCAGGAACAGTGCTCGGCTCACTCCATTAGGGTAATGCTATTCGTTTAATGGAATCACTTATGATTTACACTGGTGTAACTGAGACTGGAATCTGGGCCTTGATCTTTTTAATGCAAATTCATCAATTCTGTTAGATAAGAGATGAAAGGAGTCCATTATGTTCTTCAGCCATCTCTTGAAGCAAAATCATTTGATTGGTTCCAGGCAGTAAGGGGTCCCTACTCCTGCAGTTAGCTTCAGAGATGAAACCTTGGGTTGGTGACCAAAGCTCTTACTGGAGTTATTTATTTTTCATGGACAGTGATCAATGATGAGTGCTAATAACGACAGCAGTGATTTCAAAGTTAAAAGTTAAGAATGTAAAACTTAAGAGTGCTCTGTTCCTCTGGTGTTAGACTGAGCACTATGTGTTTAAACACACACATTCTTTTAATTCAAAACATTTTATTCTCCTTTTAAATCCACACCTTGATGTTGATCTGACAGTGGTGCAAATGAGAAGGCCGCAGAGGTCTCTCTGATGTAAAATCAAAGTGAATTCAGAAGCACGGTGCAGGTACTGGAATAGTGTAAAACATAGAGTACATAAACATAACAAATAGCTGGCACATACAAAAGTATATCAAGTGCCAAATGTCTACAATACTGCAAATTAACTGCTATGGCAGGAGAGCGAGCAGTGGTGTTCAGAATGGAAAAGCAGAACTCGATTACAGAGATCATAAAATAATCCTCTCCCTTGATCTTCGGCTCCCTAAACCAGGAGAGGCAGAAAGAGCTGGCTCTGAACAAACAATCTTTTATCGGTGATGGATGTGGCATTGCTTTGTCCAGTAAAATTGCTGATTTACTAATAGGAAAAAAATAAATCTTTTGTGATGACACCAACCTCTCTAACCTGCTAAAGAAAGTGCAAACAGATGGGTATCTCTGTGACTGTGAGTGATGAAACCAGTCTAGAGAAATACCAGTAGCGTCTGACGAGAACTAATATTGCGAGATGCAGTAACATCACCAGCATCCCCCATTAGGATATATTCATTTTCTTTGTGCCAAGAATATGACTAATGATACTGCATGGCTTGATAGAATAGATCTGCCTCTTCTAACAAAAAAGTAACAGATATTTTATACAAATGTGAAATGTGCCCAGTGAAGCCTGGACAGATTTAAATTCCTTAGACTTTCCTCTTTATTGCAATGCCAGCAAAATTAAGGGACTTTTGATCCTACTAGTACATTTTTTAAAAAACATAGGATACCTGCTTTATGGATTTTGAAGGGAGAGAAATAGTTTTTTGTTTCTGATGGGAGAATGTATTTTTTAAAATAATAATTTCCCTTTATATATGAAACTCCATACCGACTTTGATACTGGTGATGTTTTTCCTTAAGACTAATCTGATGTACTTCAAGAACAATTGCAACCACGTCTGGTTGATTTAAACTGGTACCAACTACTGATATAAACCAGGTAAAACACGTAAGTGAGAATAGAATGAGGCCCTCCATTGTTGGCAGAGCAGGTAAATATAGCTCAGAAACTTACTTGTGGAGTTACATAGTTTGCAGTAAGTCAAGTACATCAAAAGATTAATACCTATCACATATCAATGCTGAGGAAATGCTACTTTGTTGATTATAAATCAAAATTGAAGGACTTTTGGGTGCAGCCCATCAAACACTGACTTAGGAAACAATTTTCTTCTGGCATATTTTTTCTCCTCAGTAGTCTACAAAGGCAGTTGGGTAATTTTTGCAGTTTCTGTACGAAAAAATACTTATCCTTTAATCCTTAAATCACAACAATTGAGTATCATGTCAAAAGCAGCCAATAAAAGTACAAAATAGGGATTAGCAAGAGTATTTTTAGATTAAAATTACTAGAGTTGGAAAGAAGTGGCACATAATCTCAGTACCTTCACAAGCACTGTAGCAAGCTGAAGAGGATTTGTTCTGTTTCATTTGAAGACTGATAGCATAAGTTACAAGGGAGAGAAGCTATTATTCTAACAGGGAGGATTTCACAATAATCATAATCCATAACTGTACATAAATTTAATTGAAAGTTCATTCTTTTTTGTCTGATATCGTTTAATCTGCAATGCTATACAATACTTCTACTTGAACTAGCAAAGCATATGAGAAAGAAAGTTAAACCGATCATTTTGGTCATAAATTAGGACACTCATACAGCTGCAGCAATTGCTTTCATTTCTAAATATTAAAACAAATGACTACTCTCGTTTAACCTTGAGGCACAGGATTCTCCTCGTTTATATTGTGATATAATTCACAAGAGTGAATACAAGGTACTGATGGAACAAAAAATAATTCCTCTTCATTCCCTCCCCAAAGTGCTCAAGCTGGTTGCATGGCCACATTTGCAGCACGAAGTCCCAGACTCAGTTTGCGTATTTGAGAGGAAAAAGAAAAACAACCCCCAGCCTCTGACATACAACTTGCTTTTGAAAGAAGCATGTATTCCTTTCACATCCTGATACTTGGGATATTTCTTAAATCTTGCCTGGAGCTGTGTATAACAGGTATGAATCACAATAAATGGCAACGGCTGTCTAGGCTTCCCTTTTTAGAACATGCACAAATTTATTGGTTGAAGTTTATGTAAGCACAATGTAAGTGTGTCTGATTTACTGCACCAATACCTACAGCTGTAGACTATCTGTTCTACTCAACAGCATTTAAATGACCTTTGGGGTGTACAGTGTATATCCCATTATCCCATTAACGACAAGGTGCAGCTTTGGGCAGTAACAGAAATGTTACTTTATTTATATGCACAATGATTTCTTTTTTTTTGCTCAACTGCTTTTACAGCTTCACCAAGTTATAGAAGAGTCAATAACTGGCTTAGTGTCTCTGGCAAACTAAGTAATACATTGTACATACTCATTGCTAGAGAAAGAAAAATATTAGGTTTATTTTTGTGACCTTTAGATTCAGAGAACTGGCTAAAATAAATTTATAGTTCAAAGAGATTGGGTGATACCTACACTAAGCAGTGAAATTGCTTCCGCTTTGATAGTGTGCATTAAAATATAACACTGAGGTAACAGTCATTGATTTGGATACAGAATGGGGAGTGAAGATGGGTTTATCAAATGTAGGAGGTTGGGGAACAATTTGACAGGTTTCAAGCCAGTGTGTCTTGAATACTTAAGAAAAAGATTTAGAAGAAAACCAAGGAATCTGACCTAGTAACTACTGTTATTAAGGAATAAACATGAGTTCTCTTAGCAGGTCACCCTGTGCAGTAAAGAGGGGACAACCATCCAGACTGTCCCTAGGGAACCGTACATTAAATTAGAAGAATTCCATCGAGAGAGAGCAGGATCAGATGACTGATGAGTGGTTGCTATACTATCACCACTTTCTGCCTGAGGTCAAGACCCAGCTTTTCTTTTATCACAGCAGAAGACCTCTTCTAATGATCAGTCCTCCTAGATTAGTGGGGCCAGCTGAGTTTCAGAGCTCCCTAAGGAAGATTATTGCTCAGGATACGAACAATGCTATTGAAATGCTTGAATTATCTGTTGCCATTAGTTGTTGGTATAGTTGTTCTTCCATGGCATTTTGTTTATCAGTGTCTTCACAGGTCACCTTGGAGAACAGATGCCTTGCAGCAAAAGAATGAGGAAAGAAGGAAAGCGGAGTGATACTGGCATGTGTCATGTTCTGATCTTACTGAGGAGGAAACGTGTTTTGAAATCCTATGCCAGTGCTGTGGCAGAAATACAGGTGTGGTGATTCATACCGTCTAGTAAGTCCTGTTGTGAAAAATTCTCCCTCGTGGCAAATGAGGTAGTTAATCTATTGAATTTTGACTCATAAAGCCAGGTATTCCTGAAATAACTAAGCTGCTCGTCAGGTAAGAGTGAAAGAAAAAAGCCTTCAGTGTTTGATTATAAAGTATTCTATTGTAATGCCATGCTAGTTCATATTTTCTTACAGCCTTTGTATGAAAAACCTTTTAAAAATTCTAAAAATTAGAAAGTACCTGGTCTGGGGACTTTGGTACAGATCCGGCCGTTTCCAAAAAACCCCGCTGGACATCGGCCGCAGACATATCCAATGTAAGGGGGTTTCCGATCAAAACATAACACTCCAGGAAAACACGGCCCGTTGGCACAGGTAGTGATGTGTGACGGTGGTGCTGCATGGCCTAAAAAAGGAAGTTCAAGCATGTTTATTTATAATTTCTCAAATCAAATGCATATATAAAATTAAGCAGTGACTGCCTGAGCCCAGCTAAAGCTTTAGAACTGCTTTTATTCTTTTAAAGTCTAATTAATGCAGAATGTTCCCAAACCTTGAGCCAAACATGAGAATGTCCTGTAGGCACAGTGTAACAGAACAGCTGTTTCTCATTAAAACAAGATTTATTAGTCTGCTAATTACATGTTTTCAAGTTTATTACTCAAAGTTGTTTGGCATTTATCATGGATAATATAGAAACTGTAATTTTCAGCATAAGTGAAAGATTAACCGAGTGAGAAACTGTATTATTCAGGCATCCTTTTGGTCTTTTATAATTGGAAGGTAATCATTAAACCTTACAGCACATATACCTTTAAAATTTAAAAATACACTGTCAAGTACATATGTTTATGATCTAGAAATCATCCTTAATGTGACAAACCTTGTATGACAGGAGACTACTTTAATTATCTTAGAACTGTGTGCAAAATTTAACACTCCGGTAGTATATAATATTTTATCACTTATGATGTCACTGAATAGCAAGTGTATATGAACTGCCGGTGAAGTATTTAATAGTGTCAAGACAGAGAACAGATGATGAATAAAATCTTAATGATGGTTGTAGATCTTTTTTAATTGCCTCCAGTGAGGTCTCCATCATGATCCTCAAGTATTTTCAGCATTATGTTTGCACCTTGCCTACAGCATTATGATGGATACCTGTAAGAGGCAAGTTCTGGTTAGGTGTTGGCTGGCCTGGTACAGCTATAAAAAAAGAAGGTGAGAAAAAAATGATCTTTTCTTTTATATATATGCCCCTACACACCAGATGTGCCCAGTCTCCATTTTTCTGCTCCCTGCTTTCACTAGAAAATCAACGAAACGTGCAATGCTCGTTACGACAGGGCCAACTAAGCGTGGTGCAGGTGCGCACCCCTGTTAGAGAGTGCCGTAGGGCTCCGCAACCGGGAGAAGCGGCCGCTGCAGTCAAGTTCATACTTCAAGAGTCGATCTTCGCTTATGCTCAAAACTCCGTCTTAACTCAGTGACTGCCTGTCAAATGCTGAAATAAAATGTCAGCGTCACTTGGCGATGGCAAGTTGGCATAAGCTGTCATTCTTATCATCTTGCTTTCCATTGATCACTAAGATTTGGAGTGATTTGGTTCTACCTCAGAAGCGATGCAATTTCTAGTTAAGCCTGACCACTCTGATTGCTATTGCTGTAATGGCTCTCTTCCCACGTAAAATTGTTTAGCAGCAATCCAGTCTGATGTATTGAGGGGGTTTTTGGTTTTTTAACTCTAACTTTCTATGATGTATTATAAACAGCTAGTTTATGTTTACTGTTAAGATGGCAAAATGGATGATTTCTGAATATGTAAACTGCAGCAACTGAAAAAGATTTCATATCCTTGTATACCTACCATGTCTATCATTTATGCTAAAATTCTTAATTGCAGGGGAATCCTTTGCCTCTAGGGGTTGCAGTAGCTGCTTAACCTCGGTCTTGTTCAAATCACCTTTGCCATTGCCTTTTTCAGTGCTTAAAGCTTTTGTGATGTCAGCAGCAAGCACAGCTGTGAAAAGAAAGCACGGAGACAAGGAAACAAGGTGTTAGAGCTTAGCTGTGATTGATGACAAAAAGCAACAGTAAGAGCAAATCAGATAACCTGACAGAAGTTTATTCTGGAAGCCAACCATCAAGCAAATAAAGGCAAATCAGGTGGGTCAGCTTCAACACAAATACAGAAAAAATTACTATGCCCAAACTCACTGAACTTTGCTTATCTGGGAGACATACTTAATATGCACAGTGATCTTTTATCCAGCTAAGGGCAGTAAGAAAGCCTCAGGTCCCCATGTACTAGAGAGCATTGTTACTTGGATGAAGATGCTACACTACGCACCGGGACCTGCGCTCTGTCCGATTCCTGCCTCTCCTAGCAAGCTTCTTTCTGAAACCATGTGTGCATGTTTGTTGGCTTCAGTTAGTTCAGCTGCAAACTTTGGACGTGTCAAAATACCTATACTAAATATACCTGGATGTAAAGAGGGAAAGTGATTGGTGGAGACTCTAAAAAATATTGATTCTGCATAATTTTAAGATAACTTCTTGAATGAATTAGGGATTGTAAAGTCTATGTGGATACATGTTGCGAGCTAAACAACCCTGCCCTGGGTGTCTTGGATATTCTGTACTCTTAATAAAGCCTGAGACTATGACTCTTTATATATATATTAATTACTATAATGAGCTATAGCCCACTCTAATAGCTATAAAGTTACTTCAGTTTTCTCCTCCTTCCTCCCGGAAGCCTTTATACTTGCTTCAGCAAGGGAAGTATGAGTAGGTATGTTAAGTCTGTGTATCAGAACCACAACGAATGATTCCTATCCTATTTTGGGTGGACAAGGAAGCCCTCAGGTTTATTCCTTCTAATAAATGTGCATTTCAGAAATAGACAAATCTTTCTGTAATTAAAAAAATAAAAAGGAAGAAATGACTTTTCTGATATATTGCAAAAAAAAAGGCATTATTTTATATATCCTTCCTTTGTTGGTCAAATTAGCTACGAGAATATGCATTAGTGAAACAGGTGCAAAATCACTTTGAAATAACCAACATGGCCAAATAATACAGGGGGAAAAAAAACATTTGGCAATATGATTGAAGGGATATTTGGTAAACCTGGCAAAGGCTGTCCTGCTGGTGCCAGGATCCTGCAGTTACAACTGAGTCTTTCTACATCAGATTTTTTTTTTCTTTTTGGTAGTCAATATGAGGAAAAGTTAATACCTTCACAGTTAATATCTGTACCTTTTGCTTCTCGGATTTCTTTGGAAACACCAACCAACCAACAAACAAATGTGAAACACTTCAAGTGTTGATTTCTCTCCTTCTGGCCAACCAAATGTTATTTTTAGAGAAGATTTGTGTGTATATGACTGAAGCAAGCAGCGTGTGAGTAGGTTGCATCCCGTGCACTGGGAAGGTCTCAGCAGAGTACAAAGTCACTGTAGCCTCCCTACTAAAGAGTCTGTTGCCCCAAAAGCAAATACTGAGCAGGTGTAAAATTGTTCCTAGCCATTTCCTTCCCTAGTTGGGACCTGTGGCGTGACTTTACGCCAAGCATGAGCTCAGCAGCTGTGGACTGCGTCCTCTAATGAAAGCACACCTTGGAAACAGAGCTGAAAGGATGTGAAGGATTTGCACATGGACCTTCTTCCTCTTAGCCTACATCCTGCTTACCCAGCATTCACCCAAAACAAAAGTAATCCTGGGGGTGCTCCCCGAGTACTTCTTAATGGATGGTGTATTTAGGAGTGAAATAGTGGAGAACATGGGGAACATCCTTGGCAAATTATCTAGCTGGCATCTGGAAAATAGTTTTTTGTATGCTACGGTGTTCATTCTAATCAAAATGAAACTAAACTGTAGTGAAAAATAGCAAACAGAGACCAATTTGCAATTATCCGTATTAATATAACATGACAATAGTTTGCTTTGTATATTTAAAGGTCAGTACTTGAAGTGAGTGGCAAAGTACTCAACTAAGGACAATAGTAGTAGAATTGAACCCATTTTTTCCCCCATCTATTAAAATAAATAATGCAAAACACTTACGTTTGCAAGTTTTACCATTTCCCTCCATCCCACTGGGGCAAATTCCACATGCATATGATCCAAAGGTATTCATACAAGACACTCCAGGAAAACAAAGACTCTCTTCACATTCATTCCTGTCTTCCTGACAAGTAAGCCCTGTGGCAAAACAAAGGGGAGGTTAATAATCAGGAAAGATTCCTTGTTTATTCCTCATCTCAAATGGTGAAGCAGACTAAGGCTTACTTCTCAGCTGTGAACTCAATACAGGGTACGTCACTCATGTTAGAGCCAAATTCCCCACTGTCTCGCTTAAACCTGCTTTTATCACGCTGTTTATTACTGTCGTTACAGGCACCAGAAGTGCTGAACCTGAGACGACTCTTTATAGAAAACTGTGCATGTTAAATAAATTATTTCCCCTGTGTTTCACATCTTTGTTGCTGCTTTTGTTGTCTTGTTAATGCGAGGTCTTTGTCATATATTGAAGAAGCCAATGAATGTCACCATTTTGGCTTTAGGATATGAAAAGCCATGCACTGACCTATTGTGCTTTTCATTTCTATGTGAACCTCACATAACTAATAGCTTATTGTGAACCAGCCTGATAGAGCCTGGCTGAAGGTAAACCTTACAAAATGCTCAGATTTTTTTAAAAACAATTTTTTCTATTTAAAAATTAAAATTTGAAGAAACATTCTGAAAACGTCTCTGAGCCACACTGCTGGTGTACAGAGGATAAGCTGCTATAGGATTTGAACCCAAAACAACGTGTCTTGGCTATTGCTGATTTTGGAAATAGGGTTTTAAAAATCCCTTGAAGCAACTGATATTCAAATTCACAACTCTGGATGATTTAACAGATACCTATAGGGGAAGGTGACCCAAAAGTTAAAATTACTATCTGAAAAGCAAATGATGTAGAGTAATCACATATAATGTTGTTAAAAGCTCCCTCAGGCTTCAGGTATGCGTGCTGCAGTCCCTGTGCACTTGAGAAAACTTGCTTGGCTATTGCTGGTTACCAGAATATGCAGCCCTGATAGCAGGTCGTAAACTAGCCCATATCGTTGTAGTAAGGCATGCCCTTTGTGCCCTGTAGGAATACCCAAGGAGATTGGGACATCTTCTCGGGAGTCCAGGTGCCTGCTTCAAGACATACCTCAAGGTACAGAAAGGCTTGTTCCATATCAAATATCCAGCTTTATCATGAAAGAAGATTTAAGGATAAAAGAACATTTTTTTTTCTTCAAGAAAGAAATTTCTCACAGTGGAATGAATTACAGGATGATAAAAACAGAACATTATTATTCATCTCCTACAACATAATCTCTCATTGCTTCAACATTTCAGATAGCTTCCACTACTCCTTTCAAGTTAAAATAACATCTTCTTGTAAAAAACTCAAATTGAAGTCTCTCTTGATTGAGTTGCCTAAAAAAGTTAGTGACATCACCTTCGCATGCCTGCTTTGCCTTGTGGGGGGAAAAAAAAGAACAGCAGCACAAAAGCCATGTCCCTTTTCTGGTGCCACCTCAAGCTAAGTTGTTCTGGTTTTGCATGCTTCTTGCTTCTCTCATGTAAGTTAGACATCACATAGTATTGCAGGGCTTAACTTACTTTTTTCCCTCCCTTGTTACATTTCGGATTACTGTTTCTATTGTATAATTTAATTAGCACATCTGTAGCATCAGGCTGCTTTTTTCTGATACTGCTTTCTGATGACATGTTGGGAAATTATTAGACATCACATTCTGGAAAATATTGAATGAGTTACCCTCTGATTAGATTAGTAATTATTTTCTTTCTCTGCGTATCATATAAAGACTAAACATGATACCATAGACAATGAAAGTAGGAATGAAATTCCCAGTTTCAGTAACAACAGCCACTTCTCCCTCAGTCCCCACTTCTCCCTCCTACATATTCATTTTTTGCTGCAAAGGGCTGGCTTTAAAGTCTCAAAGATGAGAGAATTACAAAAAGCAAAGGAACACCATAAGTAACAAGCTAAATTTTAAAATTCAGTCACTTGACTGATTTTTGTAACGTAAAGGTGGAACTATGCAAGCACTTCTTTTCACTTAGAGAGATTTGATTGTAAACAGTATCTGATCAGTTTGGGCATAATGATAATCCAGCTGAGACCAAGCACAAATGTTTGCCAAGTCTGAAGCTTGGCTGAAGGTTGCTGAAGAAGCAGCAGAAATGGGCAGAAAACTGTTTGCAAGAAGAAGTGTCAATTATTCTGTTTGCATGACCTCCAGTGCGCTGCAACACAAGGGAGTCTCAATTCTCTTGGCACTGCTACAGCACAAATAAAAATAATAGGAATAAAAGATCTTCAGGTTGCAACATCTGTTCCTGTGCCAGCTCTATTTCTCCATCCCTGCATGGGAAATTGGCTGAGAAGTCCTTTTATGCCTCGAGAGGAGCTGACCACCTACAGATGCAGAGAAAGACTTCTTGACTATGTTCACATTACGTTGACTCTAAAGGAACAGGCAATTTCAGTTACGGACTCTATGGTTATTACAAGCCATGAACAAATCCCGGGGTTTTCTTCAGTTTCCTGAAAAGTAAAATGAAATTATAGTTGAATCTTCGCCCCCGCCCCCCAATTTTGTATTAATCGATGGTACATGGGGAAAGAAGGAATGGTTTTGTAATAGAGATACAGTTTTCAAGGATGAGTTCTGTTCTCAGGTGGGTGTTGTTCTTGCTTTCAGAGGCCAAAAGAAGAAACAACAGGAATTCTTGTTATCTTGTTAACAATGTTGAAGTAAAAGGAATGAGATTTGAACACTGAATGAGATAAAAGTGTATAAGTCTCTGCAGAAATTTAAAGTAGTAATAATTCTGGAGTCATCCTTCTCAGATTTTCCAGTGCCTTCTCTCCCTGCCGTGTTCCCATTCCTACGTTATACCCTTACATTGCCTGAGATACACCCAAGCACTTGGGTTGCTACCGCTTGGCAACACACGGTGTTCCCTGTGCTGCTGCTTCTCTTGTAATGGTGTTTGGGAAGCTCTCAAAAGAGTTAACTTTTTGTTTCTACTACCTGGTCACTGTCATTTGTAAAGATTTGATGGTGAAGTGGTGCTGTCACTTGAGCAGTATAGCGTTGCCTTCTCATTAGATTATTGATGGTTTTCTGGGGAATTGAGACATAAACACAGCATCATGGATGAGCTTTTATTGTTGTCACAGAACCTGCCCTGAAGTAAAATCATCTACTTCCCAGCTGGCTTTCAGCTCCACTTGCTTATAATTTTTCACCTGCTATTAAAACTTTGAGATATATTCCCGTTTCACTCAATCATATCTTTGTTTCTGTTCTGGCTTGTGTTTTAGCATTTTTGGGGAGGGAAGTACAACAAAAACAATGGGCATTTATTTAACCTGGCAAGAATTAAGAGTTCAGGAAAACCCAGTGTTTCTCTGGCCATCAAGGTGTCCTGTGCCCTTGTCTCTAGAGTCAGCTCTATGTTGCTTTCAAGCGTGTTGTTTTGAAGTGTTGGATATTTCATTCTTTACTGTTTGTGTAAGAATGACAACCACATTTCATAATATGCTCCATGTGAATTTATAAACAACATATTGCGATTATGGCAGACTATTTTATGTGGAATAATAGAGCTTGATTTCACTCCTGTTATGTGCAATACCGCATAAAGTGAGAAGGGCAGCAGTGTGAAACTGGTGATGATCAAGCAACAGGAGCAGATCCACTGATGTTATTAACTCAAGGAATTATATTATGCTTTTTATTCAGTTAATCCACCTCCTTACAGGCAATGAAGAATTGTTTTTATTGTATATTTCCAAGTGTGTAACCAAATACAGCCAAAAAGTTTCCCAGATTTCCCCGTGCTCATAAGTACGTTATTTCCAGGGGGATTCAAGACATTCTGCATATGTTTGTTTGGTTTGGGGATTTTCATATTTTGATCAAACTTTCATTTTCTAACTTTACTCTTCATGCTTAAGCTTGTGTGTTCTTGCATCAGCAGAGTCTTTGGTGGCACAAACACTTTGGATAGCAGCAGGCTTTGGCTATTTCATAGCATTACCTGGAGGCAATACTGTCTAGGTGTCATACATCTTGTAGGCCATTTTTCTGAACTTCCACTTCCGAATGTTTTTTATTTTTCATTTCTGCTGGAATTTTATAGTTAATGAAATCTGGACTTGCAATCCCACATGACCAAAACAAAGAAGGTTTCATGGAACTGCTGAAAGGCAGAAAGCGTACCTTGCTGCCTGTATGAGCCCATTGACTAAAATCTGTTCATTGCTTTTGGTTATAATTGAGTTTCTTCTATATATACACACTATAAACAGTAATAATTGTGTGCATTTGATGTTACTTCTACAGGATTTTTCAAACCTATAGCACTGCACAGCAGTCAATATTATGGGTCTCATGAATTCATCCATGCTTTCATATGTGAACAGAGTAGGGTTTTTGACAGGTTCACGGGCTGAAATCTGAGCTCAGCTTAAGGTGGCTTTTTCTTACTCTGCTTTTGAAATGGTTCTGATCCAAGAGATGTTCTAACACAGTTTCAGTTAGCACCTTTCACTTGCAGGAGACTAATTGGACAAGAATGGATAGCAACACAATGTCTTTACTTTCCAATGACTGTTATTTTAACTGGCTCTTTGTCTGCAAAGCTAAGCAAGAGCCAGGTTTAGAAATCCTGTTCAAGTCCTCTATGTTCAGATTTGCCTGGTACCTCCTGAAGAGCTGAACTGCAAATGAAAAGACCACAACTTCCGTGAAGCTCCAGGAGAAGGTGCATTTAGGCCGCTGTGAAATTCTGTTATGTTGGAAGCGAGTGGTGTTATGCACAGCTGGAGTGTGGGTCCCAGCTCGGAGGAGGTGGTAGGCGCTCTGTGAGACCCAACAGCGACTCAGCTCAGCCAGACTCCAGAAGCTTAATGCAGCAGAGAGTCTAATGCCTGGCTCTGCCGGTTCCAGTCTCCAGAGCACGGGGAAGTCGTTGCCCGCACGCTGTCACAAGTGCTTTTTCACATGTGTGAATCATTCACAGATGTCCTGAATGCAGTAAAGCTGACTATAACTTGCATGGTAGGTACCAACATGTTCTCTCCTCATCTACGTTAGCTATTAGATGCTTCTCTTTCTCCTCACATTTCAGGTTTTCCTGTTTGCACTGTATGTCTTGCATCCACCTCTTTGGCCTTGCTGCATTTTGTTCTCCAACTCGTCCTCTTCATACGTTTCATTCTGCTTTTCTAAAAGAACCTTTTTGGTGCAGTGATCATCCCTCTTCCCTGCATATCGTGAAATCACATTGTGGCCAGCCCTGAACAGTTTAAAAGGTTAAATTTGTTCCATCGGCATGTCTGACAACTGAATGGATTTGTGGTTTTCTGATGCTTATATTTAATGAAGCTTCAATTGGGACTAAAGGGCAATTTATTTGTGCATGTTTTCCATAACTGCTTCTCCTTCCTAGACCTAGAAAAATCATTCATTCCCAGTTCTTTCATTGGCCTAATTTAGTAAAATCCTGTGGAGAGCAAAAGGGTCCTGGATTTTGCCTTTTCTCTCTTCCACTAAGACTTCTCCTAGTTCATCTCATGGATGGACAAATCCATGGGAAATAAGCAGGTGGAAGCTGTGATCAGGGAGGTCACAGCCTCCTTGAGGGATCATTTCAGGATCACAGAGCTTTCGGTCATTTTTCCTTCCTTGAGCATGGACAGTTAGATAGCTGGTTTTGCACATTTTCTGTCTGTCTGAAGCTAAGCCATGGGAGCAGAAAAGGAGGCTTATGTAGTCCATTTGATAGATGCCTGTGGTAACGCTGCACTCAAAAAATCCTGTAGCACCATATATCCCTAGTTAAATCAGAGATGGAAACAGTGAGGTGTTACCTCCCAAACCAGGGGGACATTTGCAAAAGTAGCTATCCACACTGTCCACGCATGTTCCGCTGCCACAGGGGTTTGATTTGCAGTCATTAATATCTTCCTGGCAAAATTCTCCATCAAATCCATTTGGACATAAGCACAGGTATTCACCAAGGCCTGGAGGGAATTTAATATTGGTAACACATGTTCCACCATTGAGGCAGCTGCAGGGCTTCACTCCAACCTGAGGAAGGCAAAAGGGAGTTGTGGTAAGATTCCTCCAAATAATCGTAGCTGAGAGGTATATTGTTACCCTTTAGGGAGGGACAGATTTGCAGTGCAAACATGTTATCTAGTATTATGAAAACTAATTTTTTCTAACCAATTTCCTTTGTCTAGATAGATGGTCTCAAATTCAGCACTTATTTATTTGACTGAGAGCTTGACTTTAAAGGGATTTTTTCTTTTTTTCATCATTTGGGGCACATTCTAACTTCTTATAAGAAAAAAAATCCTGTTTGCTATAACAGCAGTTTTTACATAGTATCTGAGGGCAGATTTTTTTCCTTATTCTTCAAAGAAGAAATGAAAAACCTTTTCTTTTTTTCTGCCTGCCCTCCTTACTGTTTCACATTACAAATGGCTCCCAGGCAAGAACATGATTGTGCAATTCCTTTGCTGGTCTCTCTCTTCAGGGAAGAGAGCTCCATAGTTTTATTTTATGTATGTACAAGAACAGCATTTCAACAGATTCAGACCTCTGTATTATCTCACCTGGTTAAACATAGGTCTAGTTTGAAATGTTTCCATTTAAAACCATATCTAGACTCCAGTTTCCCCTTTGCTGTGTGGGTTCAGCAGATTGGTATTTTTGATGATAGTGGTTTGAATGGGTAAAAATTGGAATCTTTAGGAAAAAAATCTTTTCTTTTCTTCACAAAACTGTTCTTATGTCAAGAGTCTGCATCCCACTTTATTAGCTCATCCTATCACAGGATTAATGTTAGGCTATACAATAAAGACAAAGCAATGCAAAAGCTCTGCCAAGAAACTTAAAGTGTGGAGTAATGACATAAGAGCAAGCCACCCTCTAAAAATATCATTGAGAATGAGTTATAATCTCCCTTTTATAGCTAAAACTTGGTCTTTTATGTTATATGCTTTTTTTCTGCAATCCAAATGCAGAATATGAATTTTAAAGCAGATTAATGAACCATTAAAAGGCTCTGCAAGAGTCTTCTTTCAAACAGCAATCAATAGCACTCTTTCTTGTTCCTTGTATATGTAGTTTCTATGTTCTCGGAGATATTTATTCCATTAATTGATCATTATTGCTGTGCTGGATAATATACACTTATGAGGAAATAGCTGAAGTCTTAGTTTTCAAGACAGTAACAAATTATTAGCTATAATGACAATCGCACTAAAGCACTGACATGATAAACAGGTTTGTTTTGTTTTTCCTTTAAAATGTTCATTTCCTTACCTCAATAGAGTATCTGCTCTGCGCATTGCATTCATCCGACACAGTGAATTCAAAGGTCTGCAGTTCTTCTGAATCAACTTTCCAGATAAGAAGGCCAGCAGGAGAGAGCCTGGCATCCCGTGGCCCAGCCTCTAAGATGAATAGCACAGCTGACCCTTCCGGATCCACTGCTATTAACTGGTAAACAAAATTCTCACCAATAAATGTCAGCAGCTGGCTGGAAGGGGCCTGGAACACAGGAGGCAGGTTGTCTAAACAGCAAAAATGAAACCATGATTACATAAGTTCCAGTTTTCCCATGTAAAGATTCACAGCGCGGGTCTTTGTAGGAGTTCTCTCAAAGCAAAAGGTACAGAATGTACCTTGAGACTGACGGAGGAAGCGGTTTAGATGTTAGGGGCAGAAAATGGCTTTACCAAAAAGTATACCTTTTCCCTCCTATTTTTTTCAGGGCACATACTGAACTTTTCTCCCATACTGAACTTTGATTACTTTTGATGTGTTATCTGATACAAGGGAGATCAGACATGGCTTCTGTAACCTCCCACTAGTCCCCCAATTCTTACTAAAACTTTAATTAATTATATTTCTAATACTTATATATCTTTATTCTATCTACCAGTCTATCTAGCTATCCATGTAAATATAAGTAAACTAAGTCTCAAAATGATGAATGACAAATGAATTGGGTGGGCAACTCAGGAGGAAAAAAAAATTGTGGAACTCTTCCATTGAGTAGACTTTTCTGCCTTTACACATGAGTAATTAAGCCTGAGCAGTTTGACTGAATTCAGTTGGACATTTCATCAGGAATAACGGTCTTCTCAGTGCCAGCAGAGGTATGTCAGTGATGCTGAGATTCTCCGTCCCCAGTGACAGTAGTGCATACCATGTCACCATTGGCACTGTTATTTCTAGGGTTGCTTTTTACATTCAGTATGTCCTTAATGAAGATAAAAGCCTAACAGTACAAGGCTATTGTACAGTAGAAGATAAATGCTACTTGAAGATACTTACGATATAAATAGGTGAGGAGGACAAGGTAGAGAAAAATATTACATTTTATAATTAGAAACCAAGGAAAAGTAAGATCGGATGGGGACCCTGAGGTGACAGCAGCTCTGTGCAGGGCCGCGGATTTCGTCTCCATATCCTAAGCCTCAAGCCATCTTTCCTCTTTAACCAGCAGTGCAGATTGACATGTATTGATATTTAAAGGAATCTTCTCACAATGTAATTTGACCATAGTTATGTTTAACTCAAAGAACATTTCTAATACCGAGGATTAATTTCAAGTCACACTCTAAAACTATGAACTATATATGTGTTCTCATAAGGACTGCATGTGCCCTTGCATTATGCTTGTGGGAAGTCATCATTAGGGTTTTTTTGTGGTGCATATCCTTTTATCAAGCTTTGCTTTCCATAACACGTCTCACATTATACAATTATTTAAGTGTGTCTCTCCACTCATTGCTGCTGTGCTATCAGAGCTTTCTAAACTGTTTGTCCAGCAGATTGTCCTGGCATAACTGTTGAAAGCTTCCATCTATTAATTTACCTTTTATTTCGCAAACACTTAAACCATGGAGCCCATAAAAGTTGTGCCCAAAGTAATCAATGAAATATTGATGCTGGGTATGCATTTACAGATAAACACAAAGGTGTTAACTGGATGGAGGGTAACGAGAAGTTGTAGGCACAAAATAACATAAAATCAGATGTTCTGAAAGTAGTCTGTGAATAAGAGGGTTTCTAATTCCACAGAGATCTCCTTGCCATCAAGCGAATATATATATATACACTCCCAATTACTGCAGAACTTCTAAAAACATTGTCGCAATTTTGAAAACAAGTCTGACAAACCCTTTCTTTTCAATATTTTTGAATTGTGAAATTATTGAAAAATGAACTTTGATCTGTTTCAGATTTCCCAAATTACTGCTAGGTTTATAAATTCCAAAACAAATGCTGTTTTTCCCTTTTAAGACGTTTTCTGAATTTTAAAATCGCACTGTCTCAGTATTAGTAATGAGTCTGTCTATATAACAATCAGGATCAGCTCATCCCTAGAGATGCCACTGCTGTGGCCAACACAACGGAAGGACAGAAAGGAGGCAAGGTTTGTGAGTCACAGATACTATCTCTCATGAGACTAAACTATATCCTTGGGGGAAAAAACCACATGCTTTCAGGTGTACAAGCTCTTTTTCAGGTCTGGCATACCTGTAGGCATTTTAACTACTCATGCAAGTAGCATCCAATGGGATTTTTAGTTGGCCAACATTTGGGATGGATCTGCCTACACCTTTTCCTGACAGGGAGTTTTAAATTCCAAAAGCTGGATTTTTTAGGACATAAACTAGAGGTGTATGTTTTTAAATAGAGAAAATTCAAAGTGGATAGCCTGCAACAGGAATTAAAAGGACTCACGAACAACTCTCTCCCTTCCTATTGTGTTCTTGCTTCCAAATTGATTTCAGACAGCTTATGACTTCTTGTATTGCCGTAAACTGTTGGGTCCTTTCTGGTCCTTCTCAAAGGCATTTCTATCACCTCTGAGAAGAGCGTGTCTGCTCACTTCTCTCCTTGGCAGTGTCTCCACTGGAGCTATGGACTCCAGCCGTTGTGTTACAGCTCTCGCTGTTTCTGCTGCCATACTTTGCACTCTCTAGGAGCCTCTGTCCCTGAGCATCCCCAGCTGTTCCCCAAGGACAAGAGCAATCTGCCTCTCCTTCCAGAAGGGTCCTGCTGACCTAGTCACCCTAAAGGAATATAAAACTGCAAACAAACAAAGCAAACTGGTCCTGTCACTCGCATACCTCTCTGTAATTTGCTTGTGTTTACAGAACCTAAAAGTGCAGAGAAACTCTTTCTAGAACCAACACATGAATCTACATAAAAGCAGTAATATAATCTTTATATTGACCAGATGCAAATGTGCTCATGTAAGTGGGGACATGCGCTGTGAGAATAATGCTGCTAGAAACATGGATTATCTGTAAAGCATGTGGTAAGTAATGGTTGTTGTTTACACTGGGGATGCAGCCGTGAAAAAGCTATGATTAAGTCCTTAGCGTTCAGGAGTGCTTCAAAAGGTGGCCTTCTCCATGACCCTTGCCATGAGGGGCTGCAGAAAGAGCCTTTAGGTTCTGTGGCAGTGAAGGTAATGAGTGGCTGATCCCTATCGCTTAGGCCCCCTGCCAAGCCAGGGTCTTTTGTGTAGCATTTCATAGGATTTGGCTCAGGGAAAGAAAACAATTCTTCCAGATACCAAAAATATACATTAGTGTTTTAAAAGCAGTGTTTTCCCCAAATTGTTCCCTTAAAGATTCGTACCTGTGAGATGATGACAGATGTATTTAGGGTCCATCACCTTTAGCTGACAGACTTGGGCACTGCACGAGGCACTGGCATATCAACAATTTCATTATCAGGTGTTAGTTTGGTTTTATTAGTTTAAGATTTGTCAGGTTTCAGCCAGAACAAGATAGGTGCCCAGATGCACAGTGCATGCAGTGGAGTGCTGTCTGTTTCTGGTCAGTCTGCATTTCTGGTGCACCCAATTATTCCCATTGCAAACAGTCCACACGCACTACTGTGCAGGATAGATTCATGTTAGCCAAATGAAGGAACCATGTATTTCATAGACCGAGTCATAAATTGCCAGCTAAGTGCTTCTGTATCTTAGAAAAAACTGTCTTACTTTCATTAATAGACCAGGTGAACTTAGAAATGTCAGGTTCACAGAGAAGACAAGGACTGGTAGGGCTTGACTCTCCTTCACCATAGCAAAGTCCATCTATATTACAAGTATTTTCCTGCCAAAAAAGGAAATAAAAATGGGTAGGAGGTGGAGGTAAGGAAAAAGAAATAAGAAAGATAAGAAATTAGCAGTTAATAATTTCTGGAGATAAGCAGAAACTCACTTGTCTCTTGAAACAATAAAATAGTAGCAATTTAAACGCTGGTACTTTCTCCCAACAGGGAGAAAACAAGACATGTAAGTTTTCCAGTTTCAGTTTGAGATCCTGATAGCTTTGAATGTTTTAGCTTAGGCAACATGTGATGCTGCTTGTCATAGATGAATGCAACAGAATGTGATTCTTTTTTTTTCATTTCCACACTTACGCAGTGTGTGTGATCATCATTCCCAGCTGTGACCACTAATATGATGATTATTAGGTAACGCTCAAAAGTGAGCTCCATGAGAGTAACAAAAACTGAGACCGGCTAAAAGCTCTGTTTGAAATTTTGGAATCCTGTTCTGGTAACTTAATTATTTCTGGAAGTTCTTCATAAAAATATGAAAAAGTAATGATATAAAATCAGAATAAAGAAGTCCATTAGATTTTAGGCTTCCATGAGATAGTTGTAAACAAGAGCTAAACACATCGATGATGCCTAGGTCGGGCAGAACATCCCAGCAGAAGTTCATGCGGTGCACTGTGGGCACAGCAGCCTTTGAGGTCGACTTGGTATTCTTCTAGTTGGGGTGGCCACCAGGGCCCGGGAGGCTCTGTGGCTTCCACATGGGCTGAAGACACTTGGGTTGTCTGAGAAGTGAACACAGGGACGTAACTAACTTGTAATTAAACACCTACACCACGGGAAGGTCCTATGGCAGGGTTATGCCTTTTGCTTGTAGCCTGTGTTGGGGCACACATGAAGATGGGACTTCATCTGACATTGCAGATTCCCAGCAAAATATGGGGTGCTGTTGGGAACACAGGGAGTGTCACCACTACAGTGGGACAGCAGGAGGGAGAAGATATGAAGACCAAAGACATTTTTCCTTTTCCGTCCTTTGACTACACGTTGCTTTTCTGAGACTGATGTGTGTTCTGTTACTGGCCTTGTGGTTTCTATCTACTGCTTTATTAGTTTCTCAAACATCTTTTGCAAAGTGTATTAGTCAGTATTTTAAATCATACCACTTTAAGAGTAATGGGTAAGGCAGAGAAACAAAAAGGACTCTCATAATTACCCCGACATGATAGAACGTGACAGATCTTCAACATTAAAATCTGGATGTTAATTAGATTTTATTACATTGTTGTTTTCAAAGGCTTGACGTTCTGATGAAAAAGATGTTTTTTTCTGATGTGATAGTGTGGTACAAAATGGGCTCCATAAAAGAAGAACATGGAATGTGGAATGGCCTGATAGAAAATGTCCCCTAATTGAAACACCTTTTCTGAAGGCAATTTAGGTATTACAAAGTAATGTTATAAGAGGGGTAATTAGAATGTGGTCTGATGCAATTGGAAGCCTAGTTCAAATAGTCCCTTGAAGCATCTTAGGATAGAAATTATTATAATCCCTAGAGAACACCAGCATATTGAGAAAACATATATATTTCTGAGTTTCAAAAATGTAAGAATAAGGAAAGCTTTTGACAAAAAAAACCCACCCTAGCTTTAATTGGAATGGTTCTGACACAATTATTTTAATCTGAAATTTAAGTGGTTTTGCCCTCATTTGGGCCTATAAAGTAATTCTATTCACTGATTTATTGGAAAAAATGTGAACTTTCATTTTATTTTGGTAACTGGTATGTTCTTGCAATCAGTGCAAGTTTGAAAACTGTATTTTCCCATTAGTGTTAATGAGAACAGTGAGGCAAATGACTTAAGATATACCTGATTAATCTTCATTTTATAAAAATGCAGACTTGTGGTCTCCTATTCGTTCCTACTTGCCTCAGGGTAGGAAAGCAGGATCAGCACATTCAAATATCCCACCCAATACCCTCCAAAAGTTTCTTTTGAAGCCTCACTGAAAACCAAAAAAGTTGTCTAACGCAGGTCTCCAGAAAATAAGAGCAGGGAAGCTCTTTTGTTAAGGGATGGGGGATGTTACACTGATAAGTCCCCAGGAAAACAGAGGGTTATAGAGCTCTCCAGGCCGTTCCTAGCATGTTGGCAGTTTAAAACCTAGCACGAGACTTTTGATTACTGTTTTGAAACTGTCAAAGTACTATATGTTTGTACTTAGTAGTGTTTAATGTAAGCAAGAATGTTTTATGTTCTCTCAAGGGTGTTTTCACATGACAAAACCAGTATAACATGCATCTTAGTATACGTCTTGCTAAGGCAGAAAATGGGTATAGAAATGATATACCTTACAGTTACAGTGCCCTCGCCAAACAGGCTAGGAGAGCTGTAATAGCTTACTAGCAGAGACACTTCAAAAGTGGAGTTAAGCTGCCTTTCAGGGGAGACTCCTCAGCCTTATCTACCTCTGTTAACAACTGCAAAGTATAAATATCGTCAACCATGGTCTTTCTGGAAGTGTCTGTCTGAGAAAGGTCCATCATAAAGCATGCTCTTATCAGGTATTCATACCCCATGTAAATATGGGGGGGAAAAAAAAATCACAGACAGGAGATTGTGAAAGAGAGAAAAGTGTTAGGTTGTGCAGCTGACCTATGAAATAGATTTTCCTCTTCTAAAGCAGTTATTACACGCAGTACATCAAAGGGAGGGAGAAGGCTAAGGAAGAGATGAACGATCCATATTAAACCTTTATGCTCTTTAAATTACCTTTAATTTACAAAGTCCGGCTGGATGGAATTGGCAGGCCTGGCAGACTGCATCGTACAGGGTCAGCACTCTGGAATTACTATACTGGAAGCCATCGGTAGTGATCTAAATGATACAAAAATCATCCTTATAAGTAATAAAGTTCCATATGGAGACTGTCTGCTCATTTTGGAGCATATACCGTTGCTCCCTTGAACTGGATGCTTGCCAGCAAGATAAATTAAACCACTTGTGAGTGGCTTTACTGCAAGCTAACAAATTGCTTAATGCTCCAAACTGGAAACTATTCATTAATAACCAAAAAATCTTTTGGCTCAGCTGGCATTCAACTTTTCTGATTGCTGTTAGGTTTTTTTCTGAGGTTTTTTTCAGTACCCTTATGGAAACTGCATAGGTACTCAAGTACTACAAAGGTGTCTTTCAAGGAGTTGTGAAATGAAATTAAGATCTTTGGCTGAAATTCGGGACCACTTTCTTACTAATGGCAAATCTGTAAGTAAACTCCTTGGGGTAAAAAAAAAAAAAAAAAAAAAAGAGAATGTATATTATTTAGGTGATTTTAAATTAACCTTAAAAAAAAGTGCTAGAGTGGATAATACCAGACAGCAACAGTCCCCTTTCCATAGGAAGGTACATTAGAAAACAGTCACCTTCTGTCCCAGCTCACAGTTTCCTGTACACGTAGGTAATTCAGAAAGCCTTAAGTTAGCATGGCATTTTCCATATATGAATGCTTACACAATAAGAAAGGGTTAAGTGAGTTAATATTTTGATTTTTCTACAATAAAAATGCAAATATACTGAAAATGAAAAAATGAAAAGGGTTAAATTTTGAGAAAGCACTGTGACACCTCTTGAGATGTGTGAACGTTAAAGAGCACCCCAAAATACTGCTGAAAGCCATGCTGTGAACACTGATGAACACCAGCAGGAAAGCAAAGCCCTTTCTTTCAGGTATTTTTTAGGTTTTGGCATCTCACAGTCACACTAAAGTCGCTGTTTAGCAGATCTAACAAGGCCTTTGCTTTGGATCGGTTGGTACCCCTTCTGTCCTCTTGCTATAAAAACAACCCCCAAGCCCTCCTCCGTCTCTCCTGTGACCCCGAAGCTAAAACATCCTCAGTCCCTTGAAGAAGGACTTTTACAAGGTCAAGAGTATGAAGTTTTTTGATCAATTAATAAACCATTTCAGTTCACAGAAAGAACGTATGTTAAATTGAACAAAGAAGACTGGAAGTGCACAGAGTAAAAATTAATAAGTTTCATAAAAAGCGTCAATTATCATAAGTTCACGAAGAATGATCTGAAAGCTCATGGAACACAATAGCATAGATACTCCCACAATTTCACACGTGATGGTTCTGAGCTCAAAATACGATGCAAGCTAAGAGCGTTTGTTTCTGCAGAAACCGACACAAGGAGGTAAACAGGCAGTATTCATGGGTATTCACAATTTGAAATTGTGAAAGAGAAGCAACTTCTTTGGACTAATTTAAATTGAAGTCAAATTCATTGGTATAACTTTAAAGAAAAAAAATATTTTTTTCCTGTGCATCATACTCAGTCGAGATGTTAGATATTGTGTGTTATACTAAAGGTAAAAACTCTTTTAAAAGAAATAAAGAACTTATGCTGCAGTTTGAGAGGAGAAAAAAAATAAAACAGGCAACCCCCCTCAAGACCTGCTCTTCAGTGAAAGACAGTGCTTATTGGCAGCAAGACTTCCATTAAGAATATATTATTCCTAATGCAATTTACATTTCATTTCATTCTTTTACCAGAGCATCCAATGTTGTCTCAATATCAGTGCACTAATAATGGGTGAAGAAATGGGTAAACTGGGAAAAATATAAAAAGCTATAAAATTGCACTGATTGTTCTGTCTGAAGTGAGCATCATGAGTGAAATGTAACTCTTGCCAATTTGTTGGGGTTTTTTAATCTGTATTTTTTTTCTACATTCTATTAGAAACATCCAGTCTGGTGTCTTTTTAGAATTGGGTTGTTTTATAGCTATTTTAATTGCTTTTCCATTAGTCACCTTAGTGATGTGGAACAAATACTTCAATGAGACCTAAGCTGAGCAAACCTCTCTTCAAATTTGGTTGGCCCTTAAAAGCCAAAGATGCGTTTAGAGCTGTGCCTTGACTGCTTGAACATACATATCATCTGGAAAGAAAGAGCAGCTTCTTCTGGATAAACAGTCAGGACACTCAGGAGATCTGTTACTTCTGCCTGAAGTATTTCATTCACCGTGAAACAATCTTGGCTATTTGTATCACTCGTAATATACATACAGTTTGACTCGTACAGATGTTTGTAAATGAAAAATGAAAGCTGTAAAAACTTGCTGAATTCAAATTCGCTTTCTGCCTCACTGACTTTTTAACAGATATTTTTTCTGCTCTTGACAAAGACAGGCAACGATAACAAATTGAGGATAAGCGAGAGACCTGCTTCCCAAATTAGATAAGTGCCTGCCAAGCTCTTTCACCTCTTCACCCAGGCATCTGTGTGGACAGCCCAAGTCATCTGCTGTCCAAGTAGGAGTTTGTATTTTGATATATAAACTAATTATACCAAACGCTCTGGTGTAGCCTCAAGTACTTTCTTGTCTACATTCAGCAGCATGTCATGGAAAGAACGAGCAAAATATGAAACATGAATACAAGAGCAGATAAAATGACAGAGCACTGAGAAGAGCTTGTCAAGCCCCCGTTCCCCCAGCGTTGGTAGTGAAAAAAGCTTATGTGAAACTTTGCTGATTCCTCTGAAATTTGATTTGGGAGGGGGGAGAGATTCTGAAAATATTGAACAGTGATATTTCCAGAAAGAATGTTTTTGATTTTTGGTTCTGAAAAATCTTTTACCTACATTTTAAAAAAAAGTATCTATTAACATAACCCAGAAGATCAACGTTGAAGTAAGTCTTACCAGGAATTTTCTGGACCACAAATTTTTGAACATCTGTGGAATTCATTTCAAATAATTTTTTTGTGTTGAAAAGCTCCATGGTTTTGTTCTCTGTGCCTCCCTGTAAGGCCAGCTGCCTTTGAAACCGAGTGCTGAGCTCTGCCTTCCCAATTCATTCAGCAAAAAGATCCACAGGAGAACTAGGATTCACATGCAGCCGGTCGGGCCGGACTGAGACGATCTAATTGTCCGTTCGCTGCATAGCCATGAACCTGTTTTTTCTGCAGGGTTTGAAGGAGAGGGAAGGGGCAGAAGGCTTACAGGTGCAGAGGTTTTCTTGAACTTGAGTGCAAGGAAAGAGACATTCTACATGTATTTTGAGAGGAAAAATAAGAAAAATGATACGGACTTCCTCAGGGCTGAAAGGCAGCACTTGAAAGCAAACTGTATCATAATACCCCTGAGCTGCAACAAAGCTATCCTGGTTACACTGGAGAAATGGCTCTGTGCACGTGCAGAAATGTTAGCTGGGCCAGGGAACTCACGGCTGTCTCCCTCTCGGATCCTTCCATCATGAGGCTGCATTTCGTCTCACAGTTGGAAGAGTTCAGTATCTCTTTAGATAAATTTTGGAGCCCTAAGCAGAGGAACTGCCCTCCTGGTTCAGCCTCAGTGTCTGCCCACTCTGCCGGCTCCTTCTCCAGAAGGAAGGTTCAAGGTCTACCTGTCGTGGTTTAGCCCCAGCCGGCAGCCAAGCACCACGCAGCCGCTCGCTCACTCCCCCCCCCCGATGGGATGGGGGAGAGAATCGAAAGAGCAAAAGTAAGAAAACTCGTGGGTTGAGATAATAACTGTTTAATAATTGGAACAAAATAATAGTAATAATAATAATGAATTATAATGAGAGGGGAAAAAAACAATGAGAGAGAGAGAGAGGAACAAAACCCAAGGGAGGGGAAAAAAAAATTATATATATATAAAAAAAAAATTACAACCGCTCACCACCCGTCGACCGACAGCCAGCCAGTCCCCGAGCAATGATCGCTACCCCCCGGCCAACTCCCCCCAGTTTATATACTGAGCATGACATCATATGATATGGAATAGCCCTTTGGTCAGTTTGGATCAACTCTCCTGGCTGTGTCCCCTCCCATCTTCTTCTGCACCTGGCAGAGCACGGGAAGCTGAAAAGTCCTTGACTAGTACAGCAGCAACTAAAACATCTCTGTATTATCAACACTGTCCTCAGCACAAATCCAAAACATAGCCCCATACCAGCCGCTACGAAGAAAATTAACTCTGTCTCAGCTGAAACCAGGACACTACCCCAGCAGGCAACCGTCGAGCGCTGCTCCCACAGAGACGTTACACCAACCTCTTAAAACATAAATCCTTATCTATTTCAAATAAATTACCGGACATAAATGTGCATCGCCAAACATCTTTCTGTTTCCCCTCAGCCACATGGCAGCACATGTCCCCAGTCTGCGGTACAGACAGCTGTGGGGTGCAGGACAGGCAGTAACACCACAGTGAAGTGAGCACTTTACACTTTTCATTTTTACACGCTGCAATTTTCAAAGCACATCTGCAGTCTTTCTACCATGGCAATATATTTTTTCTCAGCTATGGAGCCTTTAAACTATCTCAGTCTTAAAAAAACCAACCCATCTGCAGAAAATAACCATCCAGACTGAAAGGAAGACCGAGGGTAGCAGGCGCAGGGTCAGTAAGGCGCTAATTTCCTGGGAATATTTAGAAAGTAGGTATCATTTTGTGAAAAGGGGCTAAAACCGTAGCAGAGAACCTGGCGTGAGCAGGTACTGCACGTGCTTCTTCCTGCAGTTATTCAAGCCCATGGCCACGACGTCTCTGCTCACGCCATGCCAGCCCTCACCGGCTGCCCAGGAGCCAGCCAGTGCTCTGCTCCTGCGCTGCGCATCCATCAGCCTTGCAACCAGGGCGTCAAAGCCGTCTTATACTTGCTGCCTAATCAGGAGTTTGAGCTGGGATTTCCAGAAATGAAATACTAATGATTAACAATTGATTAGTACAACTGCATCAATCTCAGGTGATTACCTGGAGAAGTGATTGTAATTTGCACTTTTGGATTGCCTACAAAGACACCTGGTTTTAATTCATATTGTTTTGGTTGGTGGGGTCTTTTTTCCCCTCTACATGACATTAACATGAGTATCTACAGGCATTTTCACTTCTGAAGAGAAGTAAATTGTGCTTTGCATTTTAATTTACCATGACAACTGATTTTCTCCTTCTAAATCATTTCTTAGAAACATAAGAAATTCCTACTTTCACTTGCCATCTTGCGAACGGCTCATCACCGGCCACGAAGTGCACAGCCTCTGTCTCTGTGATGTTCAGGAGAGGAATCTGGCAGTCAACAGCCTCAGAGCTGAGAAAATCTGCTTTTGTGGTTTCTTGTTCTCTTGATATCCATTCGCCATTGAGATGCTACAGTAAAACAGAAGGAGAGTGCAGAAACTGAAGGCTCATATAGAGAAATTCCAGTTGTCAACATATGTTTATCTATCTAACTAATAATATAAGGCATTTCCAGATGGTTTATTTAAAAGAAATGATGCTGTTACTATAGCCACAGTAAAGAGCAAGCCATGCTCATCTACACATGCAAGCGGTCTGTTGATTTAGGAAGGGCTGTGGTCCGCACTTGCGATGAGAAGCTGGGGTGAGACAGGGTAACGTGGTGGAGCAACTTTGACTTTGCTCCTGGAGCTCAGCAGCCATCTCATTGCTCCTTGAAGGCGGTGTCAGCTACTTATCTAGATCAGCTGCACAAGACATCACGGCTTGCTTGGAGCCTACAGAGCCCTAAGTGGGCATGGTAGGCAAATCTGAGCTGTGCCTCATTAGCACGTTAGCACTGAATGGGAATCAGGCTGAATGTCTTTTATGAGGTGGATTTATGAGATGAATCAAACACTTCATATCTGAGGATGCTGATAAACCAAATAATTCAGTCCTAGCATTGCCTGTGTATAGTTGTTTATAATAAAATTATAGTGTTAGGAGAAGAGCTGCGTTTAATACTCATTAAAACTTCTGATTTGGTATCAAACTATGACTAAGAAAATTCAAATAAGAGCCTCTGTAACTACGTTGAGGAAATCTTATATTTAACCAGAAAACTTAGCATTCAAATGTGTTTAGGAAAACAACCAAGCGTACCGATTCCAGATGCACAAAATGAGAAATAATATTGTGATTTCAGGCTTCACCGGACTACAGTGCAGCTGAACCAAATGAGTTAAAACTCCACAGAGAAAATTAGCAAGAACACATAGCTGTGCATTTCCAAGGAAGCAGTCCTGGAAAGGGCTAAGCCCCTTCAGCTCCCCTCGCTCGTAGCAAACACACTGGCAAAGGGTTTTGAAGGTATTTGCACCCCGCTGTGGCAGTGAGAGATGATGGCACTTGGCACGGTTCAGGGTAAAAGGCTTTAATATAAACATGTCACAGTTTGACCGTATCATCAATACTGTACGAGTACCCATGGGAGGTTGCTCACCATTAACCTGGTGACCTCGCAGTGCAGGTTGGGCGACTCTTTGAAGCCAAGGCCAAACACCCGGATCCTGGTGCAGTCGGAGGCTCGGACGTCACAGAAGCCCCCGTTCTCTAAGCCTGTGATTTCCAAAGCTTGCTCTGAAAGGGTGAGATAGATATAAAGCTTTAGAGAGTAGCACTTACACGGTATTCTGTTCTGGTTTACCAGAGATTTTATTGTTGTTGTTCCTGGTTGTTTTGGTTTAATTCTTTTCCTTGGGGTCTTCTTTGCTCCCCTGTGAATTTCTCTTGAAAAGAGGAGCAGCAGTTGTCAAAATGGGAAGCAGCAAACCTCCGTTGAATAATTGCCCTGTGCACCCCGTACTGCGAGATGTATGAGCGAGCGTTATACGGCTCGTGGAATCAATTAACTGAAGCTGCGGCTGCATGTTCAAAGGTCTCCAGTGGTAACACTTCTGCTGACCCAGGTAACAGGATGGGAGCACAGCTGAGAGGACAGGGTGTCATGCCATAGCAGAGGGAAGCATGAGAATGAGAAGTGGAAATACCTGAAGATGCCCACGTCACCAGGCTCCTCATAATGTGAAACAGCAGTGCAAAAGACAGTCATTTTTTTTTTCAAAAGCTATGGATGCAATAAAAGTAATGATCCTCAACGGAATGCTTGCTTGAGAGGGTTAAGACGTTAATGAGTGGCACTCAGCTCTGCACAGTGTCAGCACAAATGTCATGCACCAGCTAAATTTCACTTAAATCCTATTTTGAGGCCTTAAGTAGGGCTTAAGTGATGCACAGCCTGTGCTGCACCCCTTACAAGGTTGAATTTCACCCGTTACTGTTTTTAAAATATTTTATGATTCTCAGGTAAAGGTTCATTCATGTTCTGTTTTACTTTTTGTGTTCACTGTTTAAAATTGCTCATTGCTTTCATATTGGGGTTGTTTTTACAGAGTCAAAATGCAAGTTCATTGGGTGGCAAAATTCACATCTTTACTTCAGAAAAGATATAATTAGGCAGATATTTGCATCGGCACCAGCACAGTGCAGTGGAAGCTGTTTTCCCGGTTACCTGGTGGGGAGAGGCTGCTTTGCTTTTCCTCTTCCCTGCCCCGTCACCACTGCTCTGGCAAAGCAATATCACCCATCAGTTTTCTCTGAGCCGTAGCTTATCTAAACCAGAAGCTCTGTGTCGCCTAATATTTTAATGGTACATTGGTTCAGCTTTAATTCAAGGGGCAAAATGCCCCGAGCTGAGTTGATAACCTTCCCCAGTACCGTGCTGTTCCTTTAGGGCTCTGCCATTTGAGCTGTAACTGGGATGAATGCAGTTAAACACCGCGATCCCACCAGATTGCAGCCCATAACAACATAGCTGCATGACTCTCGTTTTTCCAGCGAGGGGAAGGAAAGCAACATAAATGTGAAAATATTAGAAAGACTTCTTCTGGACTTCTGAAATGCTTTTAGCTTTTCTTTCTTTTATTTTTTTTTTATTGATTTTATTGCAGCAGCATTAGCAGCACTGTTGGACACTTTGCAATATTTACAAGAAGAGAAATGGTTTACAGCTTATCAGCATTCATCAGTTAGTTGTGGATTCTTGCAACGTACAAAACTGTTAGTCAGATGTGGTGAATGGTTTTGATAAATTGCCTTCTTCTGTGGTTAGTGCATAAAAATAAAAAAAAAAATGCTTCATTATGTTTTTCATGAGATTTTAATAGTTAGCCCCACTAGTACTGAGGTAGCTGGGATTGCATTAACATTTTCATTATCATTGCAGATTTGCAGGCTTCCGTGGGTGAAGTAAAATCTCATAGCCTGGGAAGGAGCGAGGCACAGGAGTGTGCTCCTGCAGCCCTTCCTCTTCCAGGAGGGCACTCTCAGGTTGGTTTCTTGCTGATGAGCCCCGCGTGCTTCCCCGAGGGTTTCCTTACATCTTTATGGGCATCCTGACAGCACCACGGCACCGTTGTGTCAGGGCCAGGGCAAGATTATCCAGCCTCAATGCTTTTTAAAATGACTTACAGTATCAGCATGCCATTTCGTACTTATTTCTCTCAAACCATTATGTACACACTTTTGTACAGCATCTTTAAATTTATCTAAATCTGGAGGAAATATCTTTCCATATATGCTTCGGATATCTTCTCTCAAGACTTGCCATGTTATGGGTTAAATGGGATGAAAATGAGATTTTTTTTTTTCTGGTAAAATGGGTGAGAGGTTCATGGAAGGAAAATGCACCTTGTATTTTCTGTAGTTTGATGAAGGTGGGGAAGAAGGCGGGGACTGAGCTGTTGTTCGAGTGGACTTTTTTCTGTTAGCTCAGCCGGCCATGTCCTGCGCTGCCTGATTCGGCTCGGAGCATTCTGAAGGGAGGAATACGCAGCACGGTTGTGCGGGAGAGCATATTTAATTTAATGCTCTATTCCTTTATTTCTGGCCAGCTGAAATGTGGTACTGAGGAGGTGGTGGAGTCCCCATGCAGATTTTTACCAAGGCCTTTCACAGAGGGTGTTGGGAGGAGAGGAAGAAGAGGGACAAAGTTCTGATGGAAAATGAAAGTAATTATAATGACTCATTTTTTAAAAATGGATACTAGAGTTCAGGCCTCAGACCTCAGTATAGGCTGTACACTCCTTTTGAAAATGGTCATTATTTTTATCTAACTGGTTTTTAAAATGATATGTCACATTCAATAGGCGTAGGAATTTTAGGTAGTTGTTTTTGATGTGGTTTTCTGTCTGTCTTTGCCTTCTAGTTTTGACATACATTAGCCAGTTTCAGCCAAACACGGAAGGTGAAATCCGGATGGCATTAGCTTCGGAAAAGTCTCGTGACGGTCGGTAGCTGGGTACTCAGCCCTACGGATCCTGCTCTTGCTGGGGGAAACGCAGTCAAGGTCTGGCCGTTGTTCGTTGCTGCCCACGTTAGCGGATGGGTAGTCGATACGCCTGTGCGCAGCATACGCTCGCAGGCCAGAGAGCTGGAGACATGAGAAGGAAATATTGGAGAGCCTGAAAAACCCTCGCAAAAGAGCTGCAAGTAGTTCAGAGGGAGACGGGTGGGGAGAAAGACGGGTCCAAAGGAAAGAGCTGGGAAATATCACAAAGGTGAGAGTAAGGGCTAAAGGGCAGATATCCAGAGAAACTGGAGGGCTTGGAGACCTGGGATGGAAGTCTGGTGTCTGTGGAGGGGCAAGTTAAAGAGGCAGGAGGGAAGTCTGTGGGAAATCAGGGAGAGCATGGAACAAACTTGTGAAAAGCATGATCTGTTTGAACAGTAATAATTTCTGTTTAGGAATGTGAATGCCAAAATATAACAAAATCCGGGACAGAATATCCTTCTTCTTTTCTCTGTATAGCCTATAGGCCAAAAATGTACTTTGAGTTTTACTGGTAGATTAAAAACTGAAGCTCAGGGTAGCACCTGGGGCTCAGATGAGCGGCAGGGTGCAGTCACGTTATGGAGGAGGATTCAAGGAGCCCTGTGTTCACATCCGCCGGCTCGGGCATGGGCACCTCGATGCATTTCTAACGCCTGGTCTGCACACACACCAAGTAAACACACCTGAAATGTGTCTGTCACCTGGTAGAGCACTGCACTCGGACACTAATGAACAGCAGGAGATGTTGAGGAAAAGTAGTAAAAAAAAATCTTGAGTTTTAATAAAACTCTTGGAATAAAAAGTAGAGAGGAATCTGGACTTGAAGGTTGCATCTAAAAGGCCTCCAGACCTCAGGCAATTAGGCAGAAGTAAGGGGTCTGTCCTGTTTGGTTTGCAACGCTTGCGTTGTGCCTCCCTCGACAGACAGGGACCCCCCTGGTCCCTCTGCTTTACCCCCAGCAGGAATTGGCAGGAAAGAAGAGTAAGTCCACGGCACTGGCAGTGCTGACAGTGCGGTTTCTTTCTGTAAGCATTTACATGAGTCAAACCTGACAAGGAGCACAGGCTACATAATAGACTTAAAAAACCCCTGCATAAATACATGATTGGTTTTATAGATATTTGTTGTAGTCTATTATGTAAATAATAAGTATGCACAGATGTAGAAGTAAAACGGAGACAGTTGACACAAAATCAAGAATCTTGCAAAACTGCCCTTATTGAAGTCTTACTGATGGATAGATATGGTTCATCTTGAGTTTCCACTTTTGATTAGAAAAATATCCTAGGACAAATAAACATTCTTCTGCAGTGCTTGAAAGCTACACATGCAGCTTCGGGCTGGAGCAGCAGACTTGAAATTAAAACTGGCAAGAATTTTGTTCAAATCAAGAGAAGGAAATGATCTGCCCTGCTTTTCTTGATCAGGGTGATAAATAAGCAACCTGAGTCATGAAAAGCAAATCAAGAACCAGATCATAAACCTGGGTATGGTCACAGCTTTGCTGAAGTGCAAAAGAAAATTGTCCATATTGTCCGATTGCCCTATCGTTGAAATCATTTAGCTGGTTGAGCAAGCTGCTGTGCCAGAGCTTGCTGGCGTGGCTGTGGACAGCTGGCTTTTGCAGTTATGAGGGTTCTGGATCAGAGCAGACTGATGCTTACTTATGTCACAGCTTGGACAGAGCAAGTCTGAATCTGCGTCCATTCAAATACATGCACAAATATTGTATTTCTTTCTTTTGTATGTAGCGTTATTTTAGCAGTCGTATTCACACTTATTGAATGCATTATTCTGGAACTCATGGTATCCATAACCCAAAGCTCATTAGAAAATTGTCCCTAAGAAAAAATATTAGCAGCTATATGCTGTTTGAAGGGATTTTTGCACATCATTGACCTCTCTGGCTTCTAGGTGAAGACTGGGTTTGTCCCTGCTTCCCAAACCAGTGCTCAAAGAACCAGAGTTTGTCACAGTACTGAACTATAGATCTTTAGCTGACATGGAGTGAATCTGGTTTTCAGCTTTGAGGGTCTCTAGTACCCAGGATGGATTGCAGAAGTGAGCCCTGGGAGAGTACGGGAAAGGCATTTTGCAAGTACTCACAGCATGTGAGAAATAGACCGGTTCAATTTCACACTGAAAGCGTCCATGTGCTGCAACAATATGGGAGATTATTTTTGCTTTAGAAATCTCACTATGACATTTTATGTCTATTTGATCCTTCTATTTTTAAAAGGCTTGCTAGCAATTTACTTAGCAATAGAAGGGAAGAGAAGTGCTCTGGTAACTATAGGATATTTCCTTTTTTCTAGATGGCCTGGATAGGGGGTAAAATGTAAGATCTGGCTGCGCATTCATGGTGCTTACAGGCACACCAAAGCAGGTCTCAGTTTCAGTCCCTCGAAGGCACTTCAGGGCAGAACCCCTGGCAGCATCTTGCGGCTCCCCACGAATGACTGCAGTGATGCCACTCAAAGGGATTTGGGCACGAGGGTGCTCGTGGGTGTCATCATGGTCCTTATGTCCACGCTAGTATCCACTTGTTGGTTTTAGTAATTTTCTCATCGTTCCAGTTACTGAATTAGAATAAGATCTGGTTATTACACTTGGGTTTTTACTCACAATTGGTTGAACATTCTGTACTGGTAGATTGTGGGTTCTTTACACAACATAAAGCATGATATAAAGGCATTACAAGTTTGTTCTGAATTTTTAGCTTTGGTCAGTTTAAATCGGACCTTTTCATGTTTTGCAGGTTTTAATTCTATAGCTCATAAACTGTCTTGAATTTGTGATTTATCATGTGTGCGTTGCTTTCAGTGTGTGAGTATTTGGGGAAGGAGGTTGTTTATTCAGGGCTTTTTGTTTTGTTTTGAATTTAACAAGATTTAAGGCTGAAATTTCCCACGGTGCCTGCAAACAGCATGATGTAAAGAAGTTATAGGCATGCATCTGGAGTGTCTGGCTTTGGTCAGTTTAAATCAGACCTATAATTTTGTAAACTTTTCTAGCATTTAATTCTATATACTTCAGAAAATGGTTTTGTTTAGCTACACGTTTCACTGAACTGCTTTCACTGCTTTGCATTAAAGCAAATCTCCCTGATCTGATTTGCAGGGAATAGTATGGATCACTGAGCATGCAACCTTCCATGTCCCTTATCATGAGGATTTGATATCCTTTTAAAATTCAGTTTCTATTGACTTTGTAACTATCAAGCTAATAGCCCTTTTCCCGCTCAGCCAGGTCTGTGCTTTGAAGGGAAAGAACTGGGAGTTAAAACAGTAGATTAAGGCTGGTATTGATGTATTGACTGGCAAACTGGTAACAAGGGATGAGGAGAAGGCTGAGGTACTCAACAACTTCTTTGCCTCAGTCTTCACTGGCAACCTCTCTTCCCACACCTCTCGAGTGGATGGACCGCAAGATGGGGACTGGGGGAGCAAAGTCCCTCCCACCGTAAGAGAAGATCAGGTTCGTGACCACCTGAGGAACCTGAACCTGAACATCAGGTCCCATAGACTTGGGACCTGACGACATGCATCCCAAAGTCCTGAGGGAATTGGCTGATGTAGTTGCCCAGCCACTCTCCATGATATTTGAAAAGTCGTGGCAGTCAGGTGAAGTCCCTGGTGACTGGGAAAAGGGAAACATTGCACACATTTTTAAAAAGCATAGAAAGGAGGACCCTGGGAACTACTGACCTGTCAGCCTCACCTCTGTGCCTGGGAAGATCATGGAACAGATGCTCCTAGAAGCTATGTTAAGGCATATGGAGGACAGGGAGGTGATTCGAGACAGCCAGCGTGGCTTCACCAAGGGCAAGTCCTGCCTGACCAACCTAATGGCCTTCTGTGATGGAGTGACTACATCAGTGGACAAGGGAAGAGCTACGGATGTCATCTATCTGGACTCCTGTAAGGCCTTTGATGTGGTCCCCCACAACATCCTTCTCTCTGAATTGGAGAGGTATGGATTTGATGGGTGGACTGTTCAGTGGATGAGGAATTGGTTGGATGGTCGCATCCAGAGGGTAGTGGTGAATGGCTCGATGTCCAGATGGAGATCGGTGACGAGTGGTGTCCCTCAGGGGTCCATATTAGGACCTGTACTGTTTAATATCTTCATCAATGACACAGGCAGTGGTATTGAGTGCACCCTCAGCAAGTTTGCAGATGACACCAAGCTGAGTGGTGCAGCTGACATGCCTGAGGGACAGGATGCCATCCAGAGGGACTTGGACAAGCTGGAGAAGTGGGCCTGTGTGAACCTCATGAGGTTCAACAAGGCCAAGTGCAGGGTCCTGCAACTGGGTCAGGGCAACCCCCGGTATCAATACAGGCTGGGGGATGAAGGGATTGAGAGCAGCCCTGAGGAGAAGGACTTGTGGGTAGTGGGGGATGAAAAGCTGGACATAAGCCAACAATGTGCACTCACAGCCCAGAAGGCCAACCGTATCCTGGGCTGCATCAAAAGCAGCGTGGCCAGCAGGTCGAGGGAGGTGGTTCTGCCCCTCTGCTCTGCTCTGGTGAGACCCCACCTGCAGTACTGTGTCCAGCTCTGGAGCCCTCAGCACAGGAAAGACATGGAGCTGTTGGAGCGGGTCCAGAGGAGGGCCATGAAAATGACGAGAGGGACAGAACACCTCTCCTATGAAGAAAGGCTGAGAGAGTTGGGGTTATTCAGCCTGGAGAAGAGAAGGCTCCAGGGAGACCTTTTTGCAGCCTTTCAATACTTAAAAGGGGTTTATAAGAAAGTTGGGGACAAACTTTTTATCAAGGCCTGTTGCGATAGGACAAGGGGTAATGGTTTTAAACTAAAAGAGGGTAGATTTAGACTAGATACAAGGAAGACATTTGTCACGATGAGGGTGGTGAGGCACTGGCCCAGGTTGCCCAGAGAGGTGGTAGATGCCCCATCCCTGGAAGCATTCAAGGTCAGGCTGGACGGGGCTCTGAGCAACCTGATCTGGTTGAAGGTGTTCCTGCTTGTGGCAGGGGGGTTGGACTAGATGACCTGTAAAGGTCCTTTCCTACCCAACCTATTCTATGATTCTATGTTTGCCTTTTCAGATGCATGATTGTTGCACCTGCACCATCAAAAAGTAAACTAAAATTGCTATGAAAAGAAGAAAAGCTTCAAAACTAGCATAAAACTTGTCAATCCCTGACAAAGACCCACAAATATTTTTCATGTGACTGGGAAAAATCTGGTTTCACCAATATAAAAGAGAGTACACAGGTGTCAGTCAGGATACATCAATGGTAAGTTAGGTTCACAATTATTTTTTAATTTTGATTCTTAACTATGTTTCTTTTGTAAATTTTGTATTTCTTACTAAAATTTTTGTGGTTGGAGGTGTTCATTTGTTCTAAAAGCATGAGAGTGATATTTTCAAAAGCAGGTAAGTCCTATGTTCAAAAAATTATGTTTGGATGAGTAATCTCAAAGCCTTGATATTTACTCATTATGCCTACTCATTATGCCTTTTGTAACTATGACCACTAATACTACCTTTGTTTTTAGACTGAAAAGAATATATTGGTGTAAATTTTTATGGCCCAGATCTGTAGATACTGTAGAATAATTTTATTCATATAAGATGCCATTGTTATTAGGATTTATAGTTCACTCAGATGAGGACCACTCCTCTGTAGATGTCTGCGAGAAAGAAACGGTGTATTTTGTAAATAAACATTTAAATTTTTTTTTTTTCAGTTTGCGTACAGTATTAAATCATAAATTGATTTAACTAAGGAAAAGCTGAATAACTGAAACCAATAATATCTTGAATTGCTTAATATCTGTTTTCGTATTTATTCTTTATCTATTTTCCAATATTAACCAGTAAGCTGAGGAAAAGTTTGATATTAAGTGGCGATAACAGGTCTCAAAATAAAGGTTTTCATTTTCAAGTTATATAGTACCTCTTTTACAAAGTATTGATATCTTAGTGAAACTTCTTTAATGTCAGCTTGAAGGAAATAAGAATATGTTGTTAATATCTTTAAGCTCTATGTAAAGAACACAATCCCAGTGGAATGGAAGCAGCATATTAAAGTGTGTTTGATGTCGCAACAGTACATAGAGATCTGCATGAAGTGTTCCCTGCTTTACAGAAATTATTGCTGAAGAAAAATGTATTTGATAGAAACAGTTGAGTTACCTTCTAAACTATAATATAATAACACTGCCTCACTTACTGTCCATCAGTTGTCAAGTGAACAAGTCTGTATGGGAGGGAACGTGGGGGGGCATAGGCATAGGAAATTTTTAAACCTCCCTCAGCTGGCTAGATAAGAAAACTCAACATTGTGGAATGGAAAAGGCAATAATTAAAATGCAAAAAAAAAAAAAAAAAAAGGAAAAAGAAAAGAGAATTTGTAAAAAGACCTAATTTTTTCTTGATAATCTAAACTTCATCAGAGTAATAGTAACTGTGACTTTGCTAATACTACGTCCACCAAAGTCAGTGGAATTATTATAATGAAAAGGAGAGTTAAAGCGAATGACTTATTATTTGAAAAGAAAAAAAGCTTTTTAAAGAATAATGCCATTTAATAATTTCTTTTTTTAATGGTAATAGCACTCTGTTTTGCCAAGAAAAGTTTAATAGTAGTATGTATGGTGTTTGCTGTTCTCACAAGCATGTATGACTCTTCTTTTGAAATCCAATTTTGAAAAATTGATACAATTAATTGTTAAAGTGTATTGCATCCTCACTGCCATATAAAGCGTTTTGCCATATTAGCCCAAAGCTTGGTTGTGTTTTTTCTTTGTTTACTAATCTAAACGAATTTTAAAACCTGGTCTATTCCTGCCGAGAGGATCAGACAGAATTCCGCAGTTCCAGGTGCCTCTGTTGCCGAGGCCCTTACGGTGACATAGACTGGGACTCTCCCTGGAAGGTCTGGTCCCACCAGCACCACAGGCTGGTTGCAGAGACAGAGGCTACCACCTTTACATACAGCCAGTAGTATGTTTCTTTGTAGATATCCTGGTGATTTAAGAAATTAATTATTTTTCTTTGAAAAGTCTAGTATGCATTTTTTACTTGTATAGTCTAATTTATGCATGGAGATCTGTTGACCCAGTACACCCTAATGGCTCCGTCTGCGCTGTTGTGATGTATCACGTCGGCAAAACACATATTGCATGTGCCAAAAAATATCCATTTACTTGACAGACTAACAGCCCTTAAATAATCATTATGGCACCATGATCTGGAGTTTAAAGACCACTGAACTGATAGAAGCGGGAGAAACATATTTATTACAAAGCCTCCCATACAAAATCTCCAAAGCAGATGTTTGACGTAGAGAACTGAAATACTCTGTCCACTTTCACCTGAGGATCTCAAAACAATTTAAAACTTTTCTTTAAATGTCTCCCTCATGTTTTGTCCTTGAAAATGGGAACTAAGCTTAAAAACAAAGCACAATTATATAAAGAGTGAGATTTCTATAATACATATTTCATCCTCAACTTGCATAGCTGGCCTGATTAAACCTCTGAGCTGATTCTTCCACAGGGGAGAGACATGTTCTTTCGGAAGACCCCACCTGAGGAACTGTAATAGCTGACCCCATACTTTTGCTCAGTATAATTTATTTTTTTAGATAGTTGGTGCTTTAATTAATAGTATTTAATTAGAGCACATGGACAAGACTCAGCCCAAAGCAGTATGATAAATTCAGAAAGGTCTATATGATCGTTCTAAAAATGACAGAGTGTAATTGATGTAACTGCTGTTGCGGACGGGTCTGAGGGACCCGTGTGGTTGTGGTTCACAGCTCTGAAAATGCACTTGGGTTCACGGAACATCTTAATAACACTACTGAAATTTATTGATATGAAAATGGGATATCCGTAAGTGCGTTAGGTAAACGTTAACTTCTCACCTTCTCACCACCATTTTTGCTCTATTTGATTTCTTTGCTGGCTTTTTTTTTTTTTTTTCCCCAGAACTTTCCACATAGAAATTTAAACTTCAAGTGTCATTACTTCACTGAAACTAATTTGTCCTTATTATTCCTCATTACCTTTTATCTTGTAATTGCTCTTTAGAGCTCCATACAATCTGCATATTACATCCTTCTATGTGTGCTTTACTAGTCCTGATTTTTTTTTTTATAAGCAACATGGTCAATATATACAAACGGTAAGCACCAACCTGATTTGCTATCTGCAGTAATTGGATTCTGCATTTAATTACAGGTGGTAATGACATTTTAAGCACCTTATACAGGTGTTGGGGGGGGGGGTTTATGAAATGTTAAGCAACATTAAGAAAGTCTAAGCTTCTGGAGCATTGCCAAATTTCAGAGGTGCCTTTCAACTCCAAATTGCAGTTTTCATGTGAGGATAATTATAGCTCTGGCCACCTGGACTGCTCCTCTTGGAGTCAGGCAGAGCAGAGGAGTAAGCCTGTCTGCAAGCCACACTTCGCATCTTCTCTCTTTCTACATGTTTTCATTTAAAATTATTCCAAATATGTTACGGGTTGTATTCTGATCCCTAAAAATACTGCACGGCCATCTTTTTGTGTGTACGTGCTGGTCAAAACCAGTGGAAGAATACATTATTATGTATTGGCAGTGTCGCTGAGATTGGGTGACCTTGAAAAAGAAATTTGGATTATGTTGATAGCCTCCTTGATCTTGGGGGAGTTTTAATTCACGTCTATAATTCCAGCCTGAGAAAATTAGATGGAGATTTGTTTTGCAGCTAATGGGAAAATATATGGCCAACAAAAGGAGTTGCCTTCTCCTTCATTAGTCATGTAACTTCTCCTGGAAAATAACTTTTTCTTAACAATGGCATTTAAGAGTTAGCGTTTCCAAAGTCAACATACATTCTTCTGTTTCTTCGAACCTGTCTTTTTAAAAGAAAGTGAAAGAGGCTGCGGTTTCATATGTCCTGCAGAAACCTAATTCAGTTCTTAATTTCTCCTCCTTTTCTTCCCTTCCTACAGAACCTCTGCTTATTAGTGCAAAAGCCCAAAGGCTTATCCTGCCTGTGCTTGCACAGTGCTGATTGCCTGCGCGCTGCCAGCCAGGTCAGGATGCCTGAGCTGCCGGTTAGGGGCTCAAGCTGTTCCCGCTGGAACACGCAGCTTTAGTTCTGAGATTGATCTTAATTCTTCATCTCTAATAGCCTTTTCTGGGGTGAAATCCTGGCTTTAGTGACGTCAACAAGACTTCAGTGCTGAGGACTTCCAGTCTTGTGAGCTGCTGTTTAAGAAGCACATCATTATTGTGTGATACTGTAGTACTTTTCCTTGCAAATAGCTGTTACATCACACGCTGTCAATGTCGAACGTTTCTGCCTATGAAATGTAAAAACAAGCAAATATCTTTAAAAAATGTTGTGAATAAAACTCAAAAATCAAGAACAGCTAAAGGTGAAGCTCACACTAATACTTACCTTGCTTGTCTGTACCAAATTAACTAGCTGACCTTTTCTAAGTATTATAATGTCGGAGTGATTAGTGTGCCAGACCTAAGATTTTATTTCTCCTTGTAGGGGATCTGACCTCTGGCTGGATGTATAGATCTGCTTTACATTGCGTTTCCAAGATCAGGCGCTTTTATAGATACACGGTTTCTATATTTTTATATATAGAGAAAGAATTTTCTAGATCACTCATAAATTAATTCATAAATAGTCTGTAATACACGGGGGTCATTGCAGTTCATCACATTGATTCACTCTAGACCATGGCGGTGCTTTTCCCTCTCCATAGTTAAAGCTGAAACCAACTTCTTGTGTGAAGCTTTCTCTTAGCTTCTCTACAGTTACACCAAAAACGAAGGAGAAGGTTCTGCAAGTTAAGTGTGCTGATCGTTATCTCGGTTTTGTTTTAGCATTTCGGGAATATCTTTTTTTTCCCTGTTTTGCTCAAAGTCAGCTTGAACTTGAAAGGCTTCTCCTTCCCCTTATCTCTGTACCAGTAGTACGAGGGATGGACTAGCCCAGCGGCCAGGTCCCGCTCACTGCTGGGCTCTGGTGTGGCTGTCTGAGCTATCGCCCTCCCAGCACCTACTGGTGTTTCACCAGTCCAGCGTTAGCTGGTAACAGGATATCTGGGAGGGGAGGAGGAAGGAGTACCAGAAGACAGGTCCTGTTCTTAATTTCTTCTTTATCAAGTATGCTTTTATCTCTGGTATCAGAAATTAAAACCAAATTATCCAGATTAAATTACTGACCCTCCTGTAAGAAGATAATGCCATTTCAAATGCTTCTCCAAGGGATCCTACAGCTGGAGAAGGTTACTCCAGGGGGCTGGATTCAGACCCTTGTGTTTTCGGTCGCCCTGCAGACCCCTGCTTTCTGAAAGCACCACAGTCAGCTCAGTTTCCAGGGTCCAAAGCTCTGGCTTTGGGCAGTCATAAAACAAGCATAGACATTCTGAAGTAAATGAGAAGCTGTGGACGAATTTGAAGTCTGTCGCTTTAATGGTTATGGGCCTCTGTCAGTATTTAGTTCTTTGTTATTATCTGCCATGGAGGTCGCAGGCACGTACTATGTATGCAGAAGTAGCACGCAAAGATTGTTGCACAGGCGTAAGGTCAAACGCTCAGAAATTAGCATAAGAGAAAAGATAACTTTAATCACTGGTTTTCACTGAAAAGCTGGTGAGTATCCACTGAGAACGCTGAGAAGTTAATTTTCAATGTTATGTTCCCCAAACTAAAGGAAGCCCTTCTCTTTAAAGGGACTGATACGATGACAATCTTCAAATCGTTGCCACTGACATCAGGGGAAATTCTTACTGCCTCCCGCTCACCGGCCACACGGAGAAGCTGAGGACTCTTCTGGCAACGTGCTTTGGGAAGAGCCAAGCGACAGCAATGTATGGATTCAAAGGTATATTTTCCGAAGTGTTTTGCATTTGTGGAACCCATGTTACAGAAGGTATTTGCAACTCTCCTGGTCACTGCTGTTCCCATTTGTAAATATTGTGATGTGTTAGTTAAATTTGGTCAGGAAATGGATCCTTTTTATTTCTAGTCTCTTTATTTTGGTCAAAAACCCACAACAATCCAAACCGAATCCAGCCAAACAAACCCCAGGTTTTTAAATGAAGGAGGATCCCTTCTTTAACAAAAAAACTTTCAAAAATGTTAAGGGATTTTTTTTCACTAGCCTGTGGGCAAAATTTTTTTTAAGTTATGTTTGTTTAAGCAGCTGCTTTTTTTTTTCCATTTTAATGAAAAACGGATTATAAAATGTTTTCAGTAAATATTTTCTTTAGGATGTGGAACACACTATGAATTGCTAAGTAGTTTTATTGTCTACAAGGGTATTTGGGAAACAGCAGTTCCTCTTTGAGATTCTAATTCTAAAACAGCTCAGAGGTTTCCATGGGCAGAGGGGTCTCTCCCTGTGGGCCGTGCTGCACGTTCAGGGTTTTACCCTGTACGAGCTGGTAGGTAGACTACAAATAGAAAAAAATAAATCTATATTTTGCAGAGAAGATTCTAGTCATTACATTAATTCCACGTGCCTTAATAACAGTCTGTTGTGACATTTTTATTTTTATTTTTTACTTCTGTACAAACATGTAAGTTCCTAGTGTATGTTCGTGGTGTGGAATATACCATGAGTGACTGTTGCCTTACACCTCTAGAGATGGACAGCTGTTGATCAGAGGGCAGCATATAACCTCAGTAATATGGTGGAAAAAAGAAAAATGAACGGTAAATGTTCCCCAGGTCAGGTGTGCCCCTGGGAAGATATACCCTGCACATCATAGAGTTATGCCACTACCTGTTCCTCAAGAGAAAAATAAATACTAGTGGCTAAAATGGCAATTTCTACTACATTTTTATTTAATGCTTTCTCTTCTGAGCTTGCTTTACTTAGCTAGAAAACAGTCTTCTCCTTGAGTAGTAATTATTAATGTGTTCTGTAGGTTTTCTTAAATAAAAATAAATATTTGTACTTAAAGTTTACACCCACAGAAAATATTTTACAGGTATTAGTGAAAAAAAAAATACAAGTCCTTAGCTGCAGCTAAAGTAATGTGGGTTGTATACAGTGTGATAGAGAGAACAAGGGCCATTCACTTTTTAAATTAAATATTGCCCTTGAAATGTTGGGAAAACTGCATGGGAATTTTGGAAAAGGGCCTTCTGCCTTGTGTTAGGAAAACTGCTGAAGCTGCCAATGTTAATTTTGTCACGACACTAACGAACTCGCCCCCAGCACGTGGAGCAGTATAAACAGTAAAGGAAATTTGTACTTTCCTAATTGCAACAGTGCAGCTCTTTTGTGGGTCCCACACCAAGCTCGTGTCCCCCAGGGGCCAGGGTAAGCAGGAGGATGCTCGTGCCAAGGGCTCAGCCTCTGCGAGGGTCCCTCACTCGGTGGAGACCCCGGGAGCCCGGGCAGCGGAGCGGGCTTCCAGGTGAGTGGCACCGGAGGGAGCAGGAGCCTGCCGGGGGGAGTCGGGATGCCAGTGACTCTTTGGAAAACCGCAGGGAATAATTTGATGTACTTTGAACTCTAATAAACCAGACTCCCAAGCGAGAAGTGATTTGAAGCAAAGAGCAACTACCGCGTTTTCCTCGACTGGAGAAAAGTGAAGCGAAGGCAGTGAGAGACAGACGAAGCAGCCAGACTGGGGAGCAGTAATGGCTTACGGTGTGTTTGCCACAGCTGATGCACGTTTGTGTTCCACTTCTCACCTCCCTGTGCAATCTCAGGCCGCGCTCTGTACTCTGTCCTTGTTTATATTTGATGCCGCAGCAAGAAGACAAGTGCCATTAGCTTTTACTTGAAAGGTCATCTTGAAGTTATTTTCCTCTAATCTGAGGGATTTCGACCATAGCAAAGTAAAATAAAATTTAAAAACCTGGTTTAAGCAACCCCCCTAACCTGACTGTATCACAGAGAAATGAAGTTAAACATTGAATTGTATATTGGACAATTACTGCAAAATTGCTCAACTTGCTTTTCAGTCACTGGTGCCAGTTGTTCTCTGTGCGAAAGAGAATGAATTCCTCCAAATTTAGGAAATGATCCTGCAAATTTTAGCGTGCCATTAACAAAAACCCAAATATCAGGGTATATTTTACCCCTTTATAAATCAGCACACTGAAGACGTGCTTATCGTGAAGCATGTGGGTAATCCCATCCTGCCTAGTAAATGTGTTGGGGTATCAGATGTGCCGCTGAGCTCCCGCGGCTGCATGGAGATTTGGATGTCTCAGCTAAGCCATGGTGACCGACCCTAGATACAAGCCTTACCTGTCCTAAATAGAGAATAATGTCCTAAGCATCATAGAGAAAGGCTTTCCCCCACATTTAGGATGGGTTAAGAGAGCATACCTTGTCATTTCAGTTTAGCTGAAATACTGTTACTTCTTAAGCTGCAGGAACTCAGCTGTACGGCTGAGCCTTAAGTACCTTTTTGTAACTTCAAGCATAAGTTTATGGGGTTTGCTGAAGCAGGGCTTACATTTTGAAATTAATCCTAACATTTATGCATGTGCTTAGTTTCAAGCACTGTCAGTACTCACGTTGCACTTGGATTTATCCATTGAGGGGCTGAACTGTAAAGAAGAAACGAACCTAGTGGGATAGTCTCCTGTGTAAATGTAATTCATAAATATCTGCAGAATCAGGTCTGCAGGTTCGCATATGTCCTGTAGCTATTTTATAGCTTTGATAATATTACCTGTTCATTTTGTCACTTTTCTTTTTTTTTTTTTTTTTTTACTAGTACAGTGTTTGAAATTAATTTTCAAATTTTATTCTCTGTTCATCAGGAAAAAAAAAGAAGTATCTATACAGTGTTAACATGAATATTGACCACAATGTGAATAGGACCCTCTTTTTTGTCAGAAGCTTGCTTGTCAGCATGCCGATGATAGATCAGATGTAAAGAAAATCACTTCTGCAAAACCAATTTGCTAAGGGGCTTGTAAAATCCATTTTTAAAAAGTTACTGAGGTGAAAAAGTGAAGGACCAGCCAACCAGATATTTTGATCGGCTCTTCAAGGTCAAAAACTGATTACTAATTCATCAAATATCTTACTGGTAGCACTGTTTGAAGAGCAAACAACTCTGTGCAGATGTTCTACCTAATAACTCTAATACCATGGAAAGATGGGTAGGGTAGGAACAAACAGAATTTTTTACTTACTTTTGGCAATGCTACAATCATAGGAGCTGTGGTCTTCAAAGCACCGGCAGCCCAGTTCAGTACATTGTCCATTGCCGTTACAGAAAGCGGGACACCGGAGGACGGTGAGGACTTCCTCCTGGGTAGCAGATGGCTGGTTTCCTACATGAAACACTCTGTCTCTGTTTTCTAGCACTCTTCTTTCACATTCATTTTCCAAAAGGGCTATCAGTGCCCTCACCCAAGCCACGTCATCTTTGAGCTGCAGATCTAAAAGGCATATATCAATTATCTCATCCATCTGTTTTCCAAGGAGACCTTTACACACTAAGCCAATGGTGGAATTTGCAAGAATTTGGTGGCAAATATCCCAGGCTTTGGTGGCGGTTAGGCCATTGGGAGTGGGCCATGCCAGTGGAAGTTTCGTCCGAATCCCTTCAAAGTAATCCTCTGGGAAAAAATATGCAAAGCTCTCTGAGTCTCTCTGGCTTGGGCCATGCAACGGGTGAAAGGACGAGTACTCGTAATAGTCGTCTTGCCTTTTTGCTCTCCGTAGGTCTTCTGTTAGTTTGGTAGAGTTAATGGGACTGTTGTTTTTCATGGAAACATTGTGCGCAAGGGGCTTTAATTGGTCCTCAGGGCTACCTCGCTTCTGGACTGATTTAGGCAGATAGCTTTGATCAAAAGACTTGGTCAACAGTTTCTCATCTTTTTTTAAAGTAGACTCTATTTCTGAGTGAGTGACAAACTCTGACGTAACATCTAGATATGGGATTGCAGAGGTGTAATCCACATGATCATAATGGCAACCAGAGGACTGAGGGAAAGGAGTCTGAAAGGCATTCAGCGTGTTTACCATGGGCACAGACTTAGTCCTCTCCTTCTGACAACTGCAGTAATTTTTCCTTTGCTTCCCCTCAGAAGGTGCTGGAGTCTTGTCAAATAAACTCTTCCCTGGAGGTATTCTGATTTAAAAATAGAAAGAGATTAGAGGGAGGAAACTTTCAGCAAATTAGTCTGCAATACCAAGTAAACTTTTTTTCCCTGAGGCTGGGGAATGTATAAATTCCCAATCTACCAAAGTACTTAAGAAAATGCTTAAGTTTAATCTCTGTTTTCTTTAGTCGTTTTTGCACTGCCCTTCTTGAGTTGTCCTGTACATTTTTTAGCACTACATTGGGACTTTTTAGTAACAGATGCTTAAGTGCTTTGCTGGAGCGTTGCCTAACTGCTTGACTTCTCTTTGCAGAACTTTCTCTGAAGTGCAGGTTACCCTTTGCATATTGCACATGAAGTAGGGCCTTGGACTCGTCCCTGGTGTGACTCAGATACAGTTTGGAGAATGACAAAAAAGATGTATTTGTTTCAAAAGCTTTATTATGAAAATCATCTTTATCTATTTGCCTCTGCTCTCCTTACCAGGCAGTTTCTCTAAGACTTGGATCACCACGTTTTTTCTTTTAAATATTCTTTTCCTGTAAATTTTTTTTTATGCATACTTCATTTCATTCTTGTCTTCTAATGGAGCTTTCTTTGAGTTTTTCGTTTGACACAAAGCAGTTTTCTGTTGATCATAGGGCTAGGCTATCACATAAGGTAAGGTGATTTTTTTCCCTTTTTAATTTAGTCCAGCTTTAATGATGGATGAACTCCTAGAGAGTTCAGTTTGAATAAACTGCCATGATTAAATTTCTTTGGAAATTTCATGAACACAAAATCTCTTATCGATCTTATTTGTGCAGCACAAGAGGAATCCTGGAGCTTTATAGAAAAAGGTATACTTCTTGTCACAATAGTTGGCAGCACTTTATTTCCATACAAATTTGAAATATCACAAAAAATTTAAATTATTTTAGCATTAGTTTTGTCTTGCAGCCAGAACGTAGAGATTTCAGGAAAGTGAAAGCATTTGCCAACATTTTGGAGCCAGACACTAGATTCTGTTGTAGGAAGCGTAATTGTCTTTGTTCACTTTTTCCAATATATATTGAAAATGGCATATATGACATTATTATTTTGATCATTGATACAATACTACTTTTAAATAAAACATCACTGTGACACAGGCAAAATGAATCAATTTCTCTTTCTGAAACAGGAGCCCAGACATTTATAAAACCATTTTACCCAACGTGCGGGCACAGCAGAATACAATGTGATACCACAGGACGGCTTTTGTGCTTGCAGAAATGCACAAACTATTCTGCAGTTTCCTACAGTCTAGGACAAGAAACCATATTTGGTGATTGAGGGAGTACTGAAACGACCTCTTGTCCTTCGGACAACGCAGTTTAGGGCCTGGGTGGGCGTCCTGCACGCGCTGCTCCCCGGCTCTGCATGGTGGTGTTACCTGCGGCTGAAGCTGCCCAGACTCGCGTCACGAACTAATTGTAAACCTAAATTAAGGCAGCAGAACTAGCTCTTTATTCGAGGGAACACCACAAAAACTAGAAGCTCTAGGTAAATATCATATATTTAATAAATATAAAGAAATATAAATAATATATAATAAATCACATAAACTGGTCCAGAATCAGAACAGAAACTTAAAACAAAAATGAAAATTTCAGCCACATGAAAATCTTTTGCCTTGGTATTTTATTGAAACAAATGACTTCATTATTTCTATGTGAAACCAAATACCTTCCTTTCATCAGCTCTAGTCAATAGGATGGAGGTATATGGTGTGGAAAGGATGGAGCCACTGAAAACCCCATCCTTCCTCACCGGCATACACATACTGACAGCACCTCAGTGAGCTAGGACGTGCCTTCTGTCCCCTGCATAAGATGACTAGACTATCATTCCTTTGAGCTGCCTATTATAATCAAGGAAGAACTAAAGAAAAGTTTTTTCGAACTAAGCTGGATGCTATTATAGAAAGAGAGTTCAAAATTAATAGCATTGCTGCTGGTTTCTCAAAAGATTTGAAATATGGTTTGAAAAATGTATTTTACCTACTCAAAATACATGTTTTAAAATTCAGCTCTTCCTTGTCCGGATGCTATTTTAGGGCTGGGAGGCTCTGATGTTGTTTTATTGTTTAAAAGTTTCATTGGAAAGCTGATGTTTAAAACAGATCTGTGCCATTCAGAGCCCTGCAGCTGCTTGAGAGAGGTGGGAGCCAGGGAAAGAGCTGAACTGCCAGATGGTGAGCACTCAGACTAGCTTCAGGTGCTGGAGAAAACTTAACATGCTTTCAGGGTTATTTAAAATGAAATTAAAAACAGCAGCAAAAAAAAAAATCACCCTCCAGGTTTTGTTTCTTACTGCGCCATTTCTCTGTGGGTGGATGAGAGACAGACCCCGTCTCCTCCAGAGGTGGCCTTAGCCTTTCCAGCGGCTTAGTTGCTTTTTTAACCAGGTTCTGAAGGGTCCTTGAGAATCCATCCTTGGGAGTACTGCAGGGTGAAACTCATCACCCCTCTTGCCCTTAGCTCCTGCACTTAGCGGGAGCCTCTCCTGCCTTCCCTGAAGTATCTCCATCACGTGTGCTGAGCTCTAGGAAACTCCTCACTGTCTTATAAGTAAATTCCTATATATTGTGCTTTGGCTTCTGATCTTTCGGCAAACTCGCTTTGAACAGGTCCTCCTGAGGATCTTGTTAGCCCCTCTTTGGATAGTCAGCAGTTGGTTGTTCTTGCACCAAACTATTTCTCCATTTGCCTTCCCAGAAGCAAGCTCTGACTGATTATCACATTATTAAGATGTTAAAGGTGGCTGTTGACTTCTAAATAGTGCAATTTGTAATGACAGGTCAAAATTGCTATTAAATACCCATTATTTAGGCCCATTGAATATAACTAGACTATGGTAGAGGTGTTTGATTTTTTCCTGAAATTCAATAAAAATTTCTTGTTCTAAAATTGCTTGCTCTAAAAATTTCTAAAATTTCTTGTTCCTATAGGATTGTACTGTTTCCATGTACAGATTAAGTGGTATATTAAAGTGGTTCGCCTTATTTTTCCTTATTTGCCAAACACTTCACAAACAAAACTACACGGTCAACCAAACGCATTTTGGTTTTGGGAACACCTATTAGGCACGTTTCGAGTTCAACAACAGGGATTAAGATGTGGGATAGGGATAGGGAGAAGGAGAGGGAGAGGGAGAGGGAGAGGGAGAGGGAGAGGGAGAGGGAGAGGGAGAGGGAGAGGGAGAGGGAGAGGGAGAGGGGTATGTCAGAGTGCCAAACTCCTGGCTGTGGTTCCAAGCCATCTGTCTCAGAAAGTGCAAGTTTTTAGAGCTCACTGTCATCATTAGTAGAGTAGATATTAAGTTTTAGCATGGTACATATATTACCACACTTTGTCAAAATGTAACATTTAATCTATACTCACATATTGTAATTAGTGTTTGGGAATAAAAGAACAAGGGAAATACCAAACCCTTAATTAATCCATATTGTCAGTTTTCTACATTTTCTAGTGTGGGTGAGAACTGCATTTTTTTTAACAGCTGAGTGGGATCTTAACACAGCTGTTAACATGACATCATTTGCGAATATAAAACTTCTCTCTCGGTAACTGCTTATGTGTATTATGTGCTGGCTGAAAATTAAGCCCCCGTGCTGTTCGGATGGGAACGGGTCTCCAGGCTTCCCCTGCTAGATTAAGCAGATCTCTCTGTCAGGTCATGAGGGGAGTATGTAATGAAATAAACCTATCAACACCCCTTGAAACAGTGCTACAGAGCATCTCCCGGGACGGGATCCTCTCCCGCTTTGTACCTCCACTCCTCTATGAAGTCTTCCTCGGGCACGTCGCCCAGGTCGTTGTGACCGATCCCGTCAAAGAGGCCACACAAACCTCGGGTGCGGTTGAAGTCGCTGCCTGGGATCCTCACCGTCAAACCCATTCCCCACTCGCTCACGTCGGCTCGCACAAACGCTCCCGAAGGGAAGAGGATCTGAAGAGGCAGAGAAAAACTCAGTGAATTGAAGCTGTTACCAAGCTTTTTACGCAATAAAATTGTCCCTTTCTATAAATGAAAATATCAAAGTAGGATGTTGGTGATGGTGGAGGTAATTTAAGATCACGTAGATACACTATAAATATTTATTCGTGCTATTATTTAGCTTGCTTTCAGATTCCATGGTACTAATATCTGATAGCATTACATAAATATGAAACTGCACAAGTACTCTCTCTTTAAATTAATAATTACATCCGTTGAAGTTTTCCCACTGGTAAGTTACCAGCTAATTTTTGAAGCGACTTCCATGAAGATAAGTCCACCCTTGTGTCTTTGCCTGGGAAATAATTTCTTTTAGATAAACTGCCAAGTCTGAAAAACAGCTTCTTCCCTCTGAAAAATCGTTTCATTTTCCAAGGCCGGATTACCCAGAAAATTATTGTGTTTTAAAGTGGATAAAGCAATTTTCTCATTAAAGAACTTGTGGTAGGCTCACACTGACCTTTGAAAGAAAAAAAAAAAAATCTTGAGGTTAAGACAAAGAAGTAACTGTGTGGATAATGGATTTTTCAGATTCGTCTCCCAAACAAATAATTAAAAAAAAAAAAAGAAAAAATCTGTTCAACTGAAATGTATTTTTGTTTGTTTGCTTTATTTTTACAAGTAAAGAGAAAGTGATTTTGAAAGAGATCTGTGCCAGGAGTGGGAGCAGGAGCACTCTATCCTAGTAAGTAACCTTAATATTTTTATTTGATCCAAAATTAAATGTTTTCAGTTAACCTTAAAAAGTACATTAAATAGTTGAAAACATCTCAATACAATAATTTCAAAATAATTATTTTCCTTTTTTTAAGTCACCCCTGCCTAAGTATAATTTATTCAGCCAAATAACATCCATTGCTTTTCTTTCTTTCAGTGGGGATTTTTTGGTCCCTTATAAATTCCTCCCCACCAAATCTATCGATATCTGTGAAGAAGCAACTAGCCTATATTTGTATTTCTGTGCTGGAATCCAGAGTTTACATTTTGGCTGCACTAAATAATAATCTTGCCCATTTTAGCTTCCCAGTCATCATTTCAGGCATGAGAATATTTTTTGAGGAGCTCTCCATGAATGATCTCCTCGTCCAGCTGAGTGGAGCAGAAAAGTGCCACTGATTGCAGTACCAGCCGGGGACACTACGTTTTGAACTCAGGCCCTCTGTGTTTTGATCAGGGCGCTTAAAGCATTCTTTTTTCAAAAATTATTGGCCTTGGCGAATAATGGAAGTCATCGTATAAAACCAGTTCTTTGAATACGTCGAAGGTCTTGGCTGTACCTCCACCTTGGCTGTATGTTTCGCTTCCCAAGGTAAGTTTAAAAAAAAAAAAAAGATTCCCCAACATAAAGCTCAAATGGCCTGATGAGTTAATTTTTTCTTCGTGGTTTAACAGGTAGAGCAGGAGAACTGCAGTTGACACAGTGCTGGGTAGGATTTGATTTCCTTCTTCAGATAAGCTTGTGCCTTCTAATTACATGCTTTACTACAGGGAGGAGCATTTCCTACAAGGCTGCGTATAAAATCTTTGCAGTCAGGACTGCATGAGCTGCTTCAGTCTTCTGTGCCATCTGTATCAGTATTTCCAGGTGTGGATTTAGTTCAGGAATTTGGAGGGCTGTAACCCTTTTCCTGCTGCTCCGGGCAAAGCGTCCCATCTGCCACTGAGGACCTAACAACTGCCCGGGTTTTCTGTAACCCACCCGGATTTAACGCCACTGATTGAGGCTTTGAAGAAGCTTTTTTTGAGACCTCGGTTTGTAGAGATGCATAGAGACTGGCTGCTGGAAGCTGCTGCCTTGCACAGAAAAGAGAATGACTTAACCCCATTCAAAGCATCGGCCCTGAACGGCGCGGGAGCGGTGGGGGAGCCGGGCCCAGCCCTGTGCGAGGTCGGCGATGAGCAGCTGCTGAGCACGTCGGGATGCGTCGTGCACAGCGGCCCCATCAGGGACTGCATTCGTTGCCGCACGGTTCCTACAGATTCCCATTCAGATCAGGGCGGGATTCATGTTCGTGTCCCAGGGGTGTCCTGATTTGTTTCACTGCGACTTACGCGAAGTGTAAATGAGAATAGGGATTCCTTGCTAAGATTATTCTAGTAATAAAACAGTAATTATATTGCGTTCAGTTGCAAAATGAAATGACAGCTTGCTTCCTGCTTTTTCTGTATTCTATAATTAACAGACTTTCAATTACTACCTTACCAAGATCTATTCCAAGCGAGATCACAAGGAGAGCCAAACACAGGCACTCCCAGCATCGTTCTGGCTCTGTTGCGGACCTATCTTCACCCTTAAACATTTCCTGGCAATAAATCTTGATTATACAACTCTAGGATAAAATTATCTTCTTGGCCATAATTTGTGGCTCTTGTCCTCACCAAAGCCCCTGGTGCAGCCTGCTCTTACTCTTCCAGTAATTTCACTAGATTAGTGTGGATAAGTGATACTCATGCAAAGTATGTTGTGGCCATATATTTTTTAGGCAAGTACTTTAAATTATACCAAATGTTGCACATTTGCAGCCCATTTTCGTGGCTTTCGGGGGCTATCTGGATCTGGCTAATCTTGCCTTACTGTTCCACTCTAAAAGTACATAATTCTGCTACCTGTGTGATCTTCCCTTGAATATTTATATTGTAAGCTCTGCAAAGAAATTTGCTTTATGTGATGTGGTTGGGTAGTGCCTAGCACAAACAAACTGAGACTGGATTGCCGTACTGCGGAGAGTAACAATATTGGCAATCCGATATGTCTCCGAGAAATTTCCAGAGATATTTGTTTTATTTTACAGTTTGTTAAACTAACACTTTAACCAGCTTCTTCCCTGCCTCTCGTTTTTCGGTACATTCTGCTGAAGGCGCTCTTATGGCTTCAGATAGATATTTTTAGATATTTTAGATAGCAGCAACTTCATTAATAATTCAGAAATATTAAAGTCACATTTTCAGAGAACAACAACAACAAGAGTACTCAAATATCCACGTACTGTTATTTTTCTCCCTCCGTAGGACTTAAGGATTTTGACACGTGGCGATGCCCCAGTGCTTTTGATGGCTAGCTGGGGTCTGCTTTCCCGAAAATGGCCATTGCAGGTGTCCAGCACCACGGTGTCACCCCCTTCTCGCGCAGCTACGCCGCAATTGCAGGCGGTGGCGGAGCGGTGGCCTCCGCAGTCCCACTGCCGAACGTGCACTTCAAACACCCGCGACGTGCTCCGGCACAAAAGGAAGGTGCCGATTTTATAGTTATCGAAGCGCCTAAACAGCAACAAACGACAAAGAGGATTTAGAGACCCAGAGCATCCACCGGCGACGGCTGTTTGTTGGTACTCGCACAACAACGCTCCTTAATTAGGCCGGCGTGGTGGCTGGCCTTGAAGGAGGGAAAAATCAACACGTGGGGAAGCGTTTCTCAGGCACTGTAAGCACGGGAACGCTGTCGCCGGTATTAGCTGGAAGTGCGTAAGAATTCATGTGAAAAGTGGGTAGCTGTCTCCCAGCTGCTGCTATGGCAACGGGCATGGATAAAAAGGATAAACATTTGATAAAAAGCAAATGGGAAAAAGTCCCTGCCTCCAGGCCTTAATAAATATGTTTTGGTTCTAACCGGATGCTTTGCAGCATGATATTCTTCAAAGCAAAATCAGTGCTCAGATAACCTCTTCAGTGACTAATCGCTAACTTTTACAAGACTGACACTGCCTAGGTGAATACTTCACGTGAAACCCTGGGATTCTGCTGAAGACCTGTTAAAATGAGGTTGGTTCCCCCCCCTCAACAACTTCACTGTAAGCACAACTTTTGCTCTAAACAGATTGGTGATCAGCACAGCGCAATGTGTTGAACAATTTGGGACTTTCGTTCGGCTCTGTACAAAAAGCCCTTGCTCCATCCGAGTGAGGCCACGAGCAGAATAACTTGAATAATTTTGCAGGTGTTTCCCCTCGGCACGAGCCAGGTAAAACTGCTCCCGCTTGCAGCCTCTTGGGTTTCCACAACAGGGACATGCGAGAGTTTCCTCCTCTGCTCGTTCTTTCTTTTCTCAGTCCATAAGCTTGTCTTATTCTTACTCTATTTTATTCTAATGAGATGTATAAAAGAAATGAGAATGAGATGTATAAAGAAAACAGGAGCTGTATACTTTATATACGTTGCTGGAGTTTTCTCCTCACAGCCATCTTTAAAGACGATGGATTATTCTGCTTCCTTTTAAGGCACTGCATTTAGTTTTAAACACGATTATTAGGCAGTTAAGTACAATGGAAATTAAGCTATAAGCTTATAATAATAAGAGTTATTCTTTTCTACAATAAAAAAGAAAATGTAAAAAAATGTATAAAATAACTAAACTCAATAACAGGATGTTTTTTAAGCACTGTCATACAAACATTAATATTTTTTTCAGTCTGTTTATGTTTTCTATACAGAGGAACAAATGGCTAAAGAACCAAGTTTTTTTAGCATGTATAGATCTGCATTTTATTTCTTTTCAGAATAAAAGCCATAGAAAACCATGTACCTTAAAACACAGTAAGAATTTAAACTCCAACTGCTTTTCTCTGCTAGAAAACACATTTGACTTTATCTTTCATCTTGAAAAACTTAGTGAAGTTGGCCATAAAAAGATAAGATTTTGAATGGTTCTGTCTCATCTTAATTTTCTAATCAGGTGCATAAATCCTAAGTACACTACGCAGATGCTGTTGCTAAGACTGATTAGAACTAAGGACAACATAAAAAATAGTTAATCTCTTTTAACATCAAGTACTAGCTCCATTTGGATGTCTTCACAGGAGAGACAGAGGAGACAGGATGTTTTATGAGAATCACCTTCCACAGTTTCCTTCAACAGGGGGAGCTTAGAAGGAAAGGTGTTTAGAGAGCTTGATGGAAAATAACGCATTAGAATGGCTGTACCCAGACTAATCAGCTGTATCTGGTAAATAAGACTGTGTTAGCATATGCATATAAATATCATTGCAGTTATGGGAGCTATTTTCTGCTTAATAAGCATTGACAGTGGACTCAATCCAACTCTGCCAGAAGTCACAGTACTTCAGTTAAGTCAAGGCATAGAGTTGTGGTTTAACCCCAGCCGGCAACTCAGCCCACCCAGCCGCTCGCTCGCTCCCCCCCGCCCAGTGGGATGGGGGAGAGAATCAGAAGGGTAAAAGTGAGGAAACTCGAGGGTTGAGATAAAGACAGTTTAATAGGGAAAGCAAAAGCCGCTCACACAAGCAAAGCAAAGCAAGGAATTCATTCACTCCTTCCCATGGGCAGGCAGGTGCTCAGCCATCTCCAGGACAGCAGGGCTCCAGCACGCGTAACGGTGACTTGGGCAGACAAACGCCATCACTCCCAGCGTCCCCCCTTCCTTCTCCTTCCCCAGCTTTTTATTGCTGAGCGTGATGTCATACGGTGTGGGATAGCCCTTAGGTCAGTTGGGGTCAGCTGTCCCGGCTGGGTCCCCTCCCAGCTCCTTGTGCCCCCCAGCCCACTCGCTGGTGGGGTGGGGTGAGGAGCAGCAAAGGCCCTGACCGTGTGTCAGCACTGCTCAGCAGGAGCGAAAACATCCCTGGGTTATCAACACTGTTTCCAGCACAAATCCAAAACAGAGCCCCATACGAGCTGCTATGAAGAAAATTAACTCTATCCCAGCCAAAACCAGCACACGTAGATTGCATAGCACATAACAAATCTGCAACATGTCTAAACTGAAACTTTCAGCTGCCTTTGAATTACTTGAATGGATAATTGAACGTAGTCAGGTAAACTTTTCTGATGTTTATACAACTCTAATTGTGATAAGGATTCTTTGGACAACATTGGAGAAATCAAATTGCAGCCTTGTGGTGCTAAAAGCATGAAGTAGAGCTACTGGAGCTCTGCGTGTTCTTTGTGAACCAGGTGCCACTGCTTGCGTCTAAATTGCCCTCGACAGTGCACTTCCACATCCTGCCGCCCTAATAGTTTGTAGCAATGGATGTACTGGGTGGAAAGTGGTTCCCTCCCTCCCCATCTATGTGTTTGGGTTGTTTTTCAAGGAGTGCAGCAAGTTCTTGCCCCAGCATGAAGTCATGGCTCAACTTGTGCTTTTAATCCAAGAATTATAAATTGCTCCTAAGTCTTTGGTTATGACAGTGAGATGCTATAGGAATCATTTCTCTTGGTTCACGATAAGAGAGGGACAGAAAGGAATATAAATGTATGTGAACACTCACTACTAGTACCTTTGGATTAACTAACACAATACACTTACTATTCACCAAGCTGCACTTCATCTTTTTATTAATTCAGTTATTATTGTGGCCGCTCCTAAAGTTTTTCCACCACAATTTTGCCACCAAATAACTTGCTTTGTTGCCATATCCCTCCAGTCTCCCTCTTTCCTTGCTAGTGAGAACTGTCTTGTGCCAGTTGTGACTCTAGGAAGTGCTGGGTGATGCTGGAGGACGTCCTCTGGTTTCAGGTGCTCATCACTAGGGACTGACTGTGCTGTCCTCGGGGAGCAAAGCTGTTGGGTTGTGTTCAGCAGTCACTGGATGCTTAGAGATGTATAAACTTCTACAGACCGTCAAAAAGAACAGCACCTCTGGGAAGGCTGCTCATGCCCAGGACTTAGTTGTGGGCTACTATGGTGAATGCCATTAAAACCACCCACAAGCGTGAAGCTGTGCAAGCTGAGGGATTTTGTCATGGTGCAGGAAATGGCACCATTGCCCCTGTGATATTATGGATGGCTAGATGAGGGTAAATGTTTGAGAAATCTCAAAAACTCTTTTTTCTTTTTTTTTTTAAGTTACAATGCAAAATAGTATGAATGATACATATAGTTCACCCATCAAGAAATATTTCCCTTTTTATATTTTGCCTTGAAAGGATTTTCTGCATATTTAGTTTTAAGCTAGTATTTCATATTTAAGAATCTACAATTTATGGCATGAAAAGCTTTTATATTTATAATGTGCCATATCTAGTAATGAGGGCTATACTTTTGCTTTACCAGGCTTTCACATTTGTTTAATTTAGAAGGTACTTTGCTATAAAAGGAAGTGCTCTCTCTGGATTTTAGCTAGTATAATTAACGCTATTTCACATCTATGCTCCAATATACACAAACTGATTGTGCTTACACTGTAAAATATGACACATTCTTCTTTGATTTTCAGTCACTTCCTTTGGTCAAAAGAATGAAAAGATTACAAGATAAATATTTCTACAGAAAGATATTAGCAAGAGGCCTACCAAAGGGGAGTGTTATCATTAGAAGTGGGAGTTAGGTATTTCAGTTATCTAATAAATAGCTAACTACCTCAGATGTAATGTGAGCTCAGTATGTCAGATTAAAAATCATTGAAAACATCACTATAGAAGTTACAAAATAGAAGTATTATTGTGAAATCTTACAAATTAACCTATACATTGGAAGTGACCATTTCAGTAGGAAAATTTTCCTACCAAAAAAGAAATATTTTCCAGTCTTTTGATTTTCATGCCATTTTTCAATTTTCCAACAAATCTGCTAAAGAAATTATTAAAATCAATATTTTTAAATTAAGTTAAATTTTGATGAGCTTTGCTTTTCATTTAAATTTTGGAAATCAAAAAGGTTGCAATTTCTCTTTTCCTGTCTGCTTTCATCCTTGCTTTTCTCCATTGTGCATTTTTTCTTTCTCTTTGCCGTTGCTAACGGGAAAGCCCAAAAAGGTAAGCAACTCTGTGAAAGGCAGGAGTATGTTTCCGTGCATGCCCATTTGCGTAGAAAACACTCCTACCGTTTTGCTGTCGGCAATGTTCCCCATCTTCAGCCTTTCCCTTGCTTTTCACGTGACAGTCCTTCAGCGAGCCATCCCCAGGACTCGAGTGGGTGGAAAGGGTGCCAAGGAGACCACCGATCGTCACCCATCCACAGCAGCTCTGCCTACAACCTTTTGATCTTAGAGTCTGCTGTCTCCCGGTAAGCTGACCTACAGGCTTCGGGGGGGAACAAATGGTTTTCCTTGGGTTATATTGTTTGATGGATGCTCTGCTGTTGATCTCAGAATCAGTTTTGATAGCTTCTTTATTAGGCTTTGTTTGCTGCCATCTTTGTAACCATATAGAGGTGGGTAAAGGCTGCCATTTCCTTCAGTTCTCTTGACTGATTTTGGAAGTTTCTTTTCTTTCCTGTGTAATGTTCTTAGCTGAGCCTGCGTCTACCAAGCACTTACAGTTGACGTAGCTCCTGGTGCCCAAGAGCTGATGCTCCAGTCGTCCTCTCAGCCTACTGCTTCATAGTCCCTAGAAGTTTCTCTTAGCTTTTTCTCCTCTCTTGCTTTGCTGTTTACAGTCTACGGATCAGTCTCTGATACTTTTTTATTATTGAGGGACACTCATATCGTTTCTTACTTGAGCCCACAAGCTTTTTGTACAATTCTTCCATTCACAATACCTAACGCACACCTCATTTCAAACACAATTTCCCACCATGTACCTTTTACAACCAAAGGGGAATGCTTCAGTTCCACACCTCTGTGTCAGCCTGTGTCTTTAGGTTATAGGTTTATATCAGGACGGAAGCAGGAATTGCATTCCCCCCTCCTTAGATATAGAGCTTTAAAATCATTTGCTAATGCACTAACATTTTTTGGATAGGCAGACAGAGAAGTTGCTTAACTGATGTGTAATAGGGTGGCATAATCATTACAATAATTGAAAGAGAAATTATTTACAATAATAAATGGGAATATAAGTAGGAGTAATGGGACTGTGAAATGATGGGTAAGAAACTTGGCTGAATATCAAGAAGTGATATATCTTAGTGAAATAACCTACTTATTGAGATGGCAGAAGCCCCATCAACTTAGCTCATTTAAAGCTACACTGGACAGTGCAGTAATGAACATCCATCCACAGGGGAGGAACATGCAGGTATGGAGGGGACAAGCTAATCCTGGGATTTTTCCATGGCCAGGCTGTGTGACTCCGAGGCAGGGTGCCACAGAAGGACAGGCTTTTCCAGACTCCTTGTGCTCAAATATAATTGTAAAATGCTTAGAAGCATTTCTGTGTGCTATCAATAACAGGGTTGCAAAATGAGTTATTCAGATAGAATTGCTTTATTTTGTTTTAGACCTTTTTCCCATGGAAGCTATGTAAAAATGTACTACGTGGCCGAGAGCGTTCCCCCATTCCAAGAGGCACTTTTTCAGTAATTTATGACCTCCTAAACACAACGACCTGGCAGATCACTGTCCATTCTTAGCCCTAAATGAGGAGGGAATATTTTAGAATATAAATGTAGAGAGAGTTTTGCAATAATATTCTAATCGAGTTTAATATCCCAGAGTTGAAATAATTGCAGATACCACAAGGCATGGGAATGTCTTTGTACCTCTTGTAGCTCTTCTGCAGCTTTTACATGTCGAGCAACCAAACTTGCATGAAACAAGTGCCTGACCACATTTTAAATGGTATTCAGCAAAGCAGGAGGGAAACGGGAAAGCCCTAGATGTGCAGAGCTAATCTAGCTGAGACTACCCAGTTTAGGTGACATCTTTATTTGAGGCAGACGTATAACCTTTAACGGTGCTACTGCCTTTCTTCCTCTCATTTCATCAACAGATTTCTCCAGCTTGGATGCCATTTCAGATGCTACCTCCAGAGCATGCTGGACTGAAATTGGGACATTAGGATATCAAAATTAGAATATCATGCCTGCCGAGCCCCTGTGGACGCTGTGCGCCTAAAGTCATTATCTGTGCCATTAGGAGGTTAATGGCAGAATAACAAACCTGGAATGTGATCTGAAATATTAGCGACTTTGGATCAAACGTGCCAGACGCAAACTTTGAAAACTTTCTGTTATGTTAAATAGCTGGGGTAAATTCATGAATGATTAGGGAAGTTAACTGAAGAAAAATTCTGTACAGTACAGGTTGTCAAACACAAAAATACCACCTTTGGCTCAGGAAGTCTTTAAGCAACTTATTGCTGGATAATATAAGAGGATATCTGGACAGTACAAGAGGATGTACAGCTTTATTTTTGCACTCTTTCCATGATATTTGCCACTTATCATTTCTGGACTTCTTTTATCTGAGACAGCATAGCCATCTTCATGGTTTTTTGGTTGTGATTATGACTGTCAACTCCATGCAGAGATGCAGATGTGCATAAACCAGCTCTGGAAGTAGAAGAATGCAAGAGCATCCTTGGGTTGAGAGACTTTGCATCAGGTGTTACTAAACTGCCGGGAAGGACCAGGCTGTCCCTGTGTGCTGAGCTGCTACAGGGATGTAATGGCTCACTTGGGTGGAACTGGGCTGTCGCTGACAGAACGCCACATGGTGCAGGCACCTTCTCAAAGTCAATAATGACGGTTGTGTTTGAAGAACCTTTTGGAATCTGACCTTTGTCTTGCAAAAATTATTCCAACTCAAAACCATTGCCGCTTCAAGATTAATCCATTTCTATTCCTTTTGTTAAAAGGAGCATAAACAGCTGGAAGGAAACCATGTATGTTATTGAAGCACTACATTAATCACTATAAGCAAGCTAGTACAACGCTCTTTTGATATTCTAATGTAAAACCAAAGGCATGCTACATCCAGAAACTGAAAACTGCAGTAATTGAGCCAAATTATTTCAAAGTAGAATACTCACCATCCATCAAATGTGATAATGTGTGGATCAGTGAAAGAGTAGCAGTTCCCTGTTGGGAGGTCTCGAACTGTGACCTAGTTAAAATGAAATGTGTAATGAATACAGTCTACACAGCAGTTTTTCTTCATTAGTGTTCCTTACAAAACATTAGGGGCAGGATTCATGTGTCAAGTACAAACTAAAATCTGACTTCTAAAACATGATTGCGAGTGGGTACAAAATAGGCTTCTCTTTCAAACAATGGAGTGTAATCACATGCAATAAGGGAGTTCAAAGTGCTCCTATTCCACCTGATGTAATGCACTGTCTTTCTTTATCTGGTAAAAAGCGAAGCTTTTTTATTAAACTTTTTTGCTCAGAAGTAGATCATCCACTGAAATTATCAAGAGAGTAGAGTGCTCATTAAACTGTATTAATTTTAATGCCTGAAGTATGGTGTAAGGTATGCTGTAATTAAGTAGTTTTAGCATATTTTAGTCGTAGTCATTGCCTGTCCCCCAATTTGACCTTAAGTTTCCTGATACTGCATATGAATGGCTGATTTATATATTTGATGTGCAGGTTATTGATAGGGTACTGGTGACAAGGGCCCAAATCAGGCTGCTGGAGGTGTCTGCTTTAGGCATGTGAATAAAAGAGGAAAGGATCTACTACAGCAACAGAGATCTTCAGCTGCATCAGCTTGTGTGTTACCTGGGCACAAGCGGGGCCGCAGACAAGGTCTGAGAGCCCTGGCACCCTGCAAGGAGCAGATATACCTGCAAAAGCCAGAGGCAGGGCAACTCCCTTCTAAGTTTTAATACCTGAATCTTGGGCAGTGCTGGGCCTGCATTGCCACGCCTGCTCAAGACGGTGTTTTTTCATACTCTGCTATCCAGTTCTCAGAAGCGCAACAAGACTGGGTTGTGTAGTGATTTGCAATATGAAGAACTCCCAGTCATACTGGTGGGATTGATGAAGTATTATGGTTTTCCCATATCCAGCCTGCCAGGCTGATTTCTTGGCCAGGGCTGTTAATTCTTTGCTCGTTCTTTGCCCGTGAGAAATCCAGAGGTGTGATTCGGTTTGTTCTGCCACGATCCGCAGAGTGGGGAAGAAGAATGGCCGCTATATCCTCGTGCAGTCTTTCACTGGCAAAGGCTTAGTAACTTCAGAACTGAGCTTTTAGGAACAGTGGTGAAATTAAATAAATAAATAAGTACGAGGGTGAAGATAGAACCACACTCGCTGACAAAATTCTTCATCTGCGGCAATACATCAGCTGTATTTCAAAATGCCCCTTAACTATCACACAGAGACGTTGCTTAGACACCCACCAGTGTCTGGCACCCCAAAATGTTAGAGTGGTGATCTTGAGGAATGAAAAACTGAACACCTCTTTGAACAGCATTGTGATCTGAGGTCAATTGTATCATTTGTATCTAGTGTGATATAAAGAAGTGTCTCAGAAATTTTCCCTTTTCTCCGCGACCACAACCTTCCTAAGTAAAACCTTTGCACAAACAAATCCATGTGGCCCTTTTTGCTCTGCTCTTTTCTAGCATGATACCAGCGGAGGATGCAAGTCCTAGTTGTTGGCAGTCTTAGTTTTCTGAAGAAATCCACTTTACTGGGCATCTGAATGTGTCAGGATGTTCTGCTCCCCATTTCCGTTCAATTTTCAGATAAACCAAAAATATTTAACAAGCCTGAAGGACTAAAGATTATGTGGATTTTAATATATGGATTTTTTCTTGATATGTCACATGAACTGTGTTACAGTAACGCCTCTAATTAACCGCAAAGCAGCAATGGGGAAATGAGGGGGAAGGAAGGTGATGTCTATTATGTTTCCATAGATCAAGTTTTAACTGAGATAGGTAGAATTTATTATTAAAATTGCTTAATTCCATTTCACACTTGCTACTTTTTCATATTTTTATGGAAGCATTTGTAACTTCAAGAAATACGGGTATGTGAGCGTACTACATGGAATTAGCTGCAATTTCTGATTTAAGAATCTTAAAAAGTTTAAAATAAGCCTATGGTGGAGAGGAAAGGATATAGTCACGTGCTAGGCATTTTACCTTTGAAGACAAAAATTCTTTTGGTCCAGTTTAATCTCATTCTCTCATGAGCAAATCCACAAAAATCAGGGCAGTGAAATTATAGATTTCTTTGGGGGTTTGTTTTCGGTTACTGAAAATATACCAGCTTGAATGTGCCACTGCTCTGAGAAATGTAGCTGAGTCAAATCTGTGTTCTGGTTTATTCTCTCGGGTGGTGGGATTACGGCTCCCAAACCTCCCAGCTGAGGCCCTGAAACAACTTCAGAGGCAACGGGCCAGTCCCTGCCCACCACACTCCTTTCTAGGCAGGGAAAGCATGGCTTGCTTCCCTGATTGATTCTTATTATTTTTATTTTGGACATTTTGTACAGGGATAAATGACGAGACGGGGCAGCCGCGTGTGTCGTCAGAGGTGTCCCGGTGATTTCTGGCACAGTCATAAATTGAACATGGCACTGCTGAGTCCCAGCCCTCCTTTCTCATTACCGAGGCACTGCATTTCCTTTGCTTTTTCAGAAACTCTTCTCCAAACCCTCGATTTTCCCTCTCTCTCCTTCTCGAAAAGGTGCTAATTCCCTAACCTGTGTTCTCCCTCTCTTTTCTTCCATCATACACAAGCACACCTGGTTACATCTATAATCTGGCTGTTGGCCTTACTGATGTGCTGACTAATAATAAAACCTAAATTTTTTAAAGCAAAAGGCTTTACATCTTAATTTTCTTGGCATGGACAGACCCTGTTTTGGTTTACTCTGCTGACAGCAGTCCCCAAATGTTTATATGGTTAAGGAATATTGTTTTCTGCACTACTAAACCTCCCATTTAAATTTGACACGTTTTCCAAATTATTTTAGGACCCGACCTTCACATCCTTTGGTCTATGAGCCCTCCAAAGCAAATCCCTCCGTCCAACTGGCTCAGCTCGGATGCGGCTGATGCGGTTCCCGTCCTGAGCAAAGTCTGTCACGGCTGTCACTGTCAGCACGCCTGCTGCACAGTTGCTTTCCGAGCAGGGTGCCTGCAGCAGATCCACCTGGCACGCCGAAAGGGCGATGTTTGGAGGCCCCAGTAATTGGCTATCTAAAATGAACATGAAGACCGAGTCTGACAAGAGTTATCCAAACAGTTGCCCGTACCCTGTTTACCATCCAACACAAATGTTTCACATTCCAGGACACACATGCCTTGAAACCAGATGGGGTTTGCATGAAGACAGTTGTGACTGACTCAATCTGGCATCCCTCTGCACATTTTACTGTGCTTTTTTTTCCCCCTGAAGTAGGCAGTTTACTAAAACTCAGTGGTGCTTTTCTTTCCATAGGTGCTAATATTTCTGGAATGACAGTCTTATCTTTATGGGTCCATGCCCAGGGAACGAAGACGAGTAGTTCTCATGACAAAGAAAGAGATGAGTCTGTGTTTCTGGAAAACATTTATCTTTCACTAGCTTTATTATAAGGAGGTATCTGCTGGGAGTTATTTAATTTAAAATAAACAGAACTTTTGATCGGGAAAGGGAGGATTCTTGAGTCAGTTTTTAGTGAACTTCAGATCCATGACAGGAAGGCAAATGCAGCAGATTTGTATTTGTGTTTTTGGCTTAGCTAGGTTACAGTGCTTTACTTTCCAACTGTAAAATGATGGTAGTTTTATTTCTGTCTTTCACAGAGGCATTGTGAGGATAAATTCACTAAAAGAATGTGGAAAAGTAATAAGCTATGGGGGTACTGGCTATGTAAGTATCTGTGATAGGTAGGGAAGTGATGGGTGGTGATAAAATCAATACGGCAATGGCAACCCAAGTCGTTCATTCAGCTCTGCCCCTGCACGTCATATCTTTCCTAAAGGGACCTCTTCTAGGCACAAGACTAGTAGTGTCCACTTCTCTTGTTTGTGCTGAGTATTTAGTTTTCTGTCCCAGGCCAATAAGTGTCATCTGAAAAGAGCAAAGTTCTAGAAATGGTGTCAATGGAATGAATCTAATATGAAAACATCGAATTTTCATATCATTTTTCCCATTTGTAGAATTGCTTAATAATTTATAGGAGATGGCGTTCATATATTTTAAGATGGTATTCTAACATGATCAAATAATCAGTGTTTTATTCCTTATGGAAAAAACTCATAAAATATAATTTAAATTAACCCTGTAGAGTTCTATAGGAACTGAACTAAAACCCTACAAATATTAATAGCATATTATCTCTCATACCAAATCCTTAAAGGCTGCCTCACATCTTATAGAAAAGTCCTGGCTCATTTTCAAGGTTCTTGATTCAATTAAATTGGAGGCTTCCATGAGGAATAGTTATTGCCATTACAGCCCCATGAGCTGTGCTCACAACCCAGAACAAAAGTTTAAAATCAAAGAAAATCATCTTGTCAAAATAGCAGTGATAAACTTAACAGAAGCCGAACTCCAGTGGCTCTGCTGTGCCTTGGCATTCATTATGATATTGTCTGAACTTAGAGAGATATTTCTGTGCTTGTAATTAGCTTTCTTATCATTTATTCCCTACATAATTAGCACAACAGTGTTGTTATATGGATTCAGTCAGACAAGGAGCTTGTCAGTTAATTTATTTGGTATAAATGAATCTCAGCTAAAGTTTTTTTTTATTTTCAATTTATAGCATTGTGGCTGACATTACGTTTTTCAGAAGCCCACAGTGTTCCTTCAGATAAACTAATGGGCCCTACAGACAATAAAGGCACAAAACAGGGATGCAGTTATGCAAACACACAGCAGCAGATAGTCAACCTTAAGTATATAAAGACACCTCAATTGATCATAAATGGCCCAAGTGTCATCCAAGGAAATAGCCTCAGGATGGAGCAATCAAGGCATAGAGATGGTTATTAGTTTAAGCTGCAGAAATGAGTTGATTAAAAGTAACTGAAATTTTCCGCTTCAGTGACAAGTTCCTTCAAAGATTAGTTCATTGGTCGAGTTGTGCCTCCATCCTGGGACCTCTCGGCACCAACACGTCAAGCCCATTGACAGCTTGAAAATTAAGCTGCTTCTGCAAATCTTACCTCCCCTCTTTCTTCCAGTCCAATGCATGTTGTGGGACTGGAGAAGACCCTGGCAAGGGGTCAGTCTCAGTCTGATCTATCGAACTCAGCCTCCCCCACTTGAGAGCTCTTGGCCCGTGCATTCATTGTCAGTGAGACTTTCAAAGGCTTTATCAATGCCTAAGAAAATGGGAGTTAAAAAAATTACTTTTATGGCTTATGTGACTAATTCTCATTTGATCCTCATAAATGGTAGGCGTCTTATGTTGCTTGGAGGCTGTGGGGACATCCCACCACACACCAGCTTGCGTTCTTAGCTGCCTCAATATCTAAGAAAATCTGTTCCCATGAGCTCAGCGGATGTTTGCCTGATGGACCGGCAGAGACTCTAAGCCAAGAGCAATATGTAGAACAGAGCAGCAATGAGCCACGGAGAAATGCAAAGTACTCCAGGTATGAGAGCCAAGACAGCTGCTGGAACCATAAGGTGCCGTTCAGTTTAAGATCATTGTGTTATGATACCATTTGAATTATTTTTTTCTTCCATCTAAGCACTTGGCTGATGATGGGGAGAGAAAGGAGAGAGATCGAGAAAGGGAAAAATATCAGGAACTATCTCGGTTTTACCAACATTTTTTTTTTGAGCTGTTTTTTTGTGGGTAGAGAAACTGTGACTGTAATCCTATCCCTAAACATTTTTTCTCATTGAGTCACCTATGGAAGAGTACTAAATGCCTTGTTGGAAAAAAGGTTGGGTGTTTTATTTAGTGCAAATGGAAAGTAAATATATATATGCCCCCTTGGTTAGGCATGATATTCCACCAGATTAACCTGGGGAAAGCATTTACTGATTAAATGGGCAAGAGAATTTTCTAAGTGAAATTCAATGTTTTCAAGTGAAAAAAAAATACCTGTAGAAAGAGAATAATATATAAGAATGATTTTTTCTTCTATATTAAATTAGACAAAACCTGTAAGCCAGCAAAAGAAAGAAAAAAGGCTTCAGTACACATTTACTGAATAATAAATCTGCAGGTGAGCTTCTTATTGATAATTAATGACATTATTCTATCTAAGACCATTGCTGCTACAAAAACTTAAAATGGAATTTTATACTACTGGAATTTAAAATAAGTTCTTCTACTCATAGTTATTTCATCCATAAATCTCAGTGGACTACCATTCAGGTTATTGCTAGTCAGATTTTTTTTTTCTCAAAAACCTGAGTGATATTATCATCTATTTTATTTTGCAAACAAATCTATGGCCTAGTTTGTTGCTTTTATGGCTTCTGCCCTTTGTTGTTATTTAAGTCTTATAATTTCTGTTGGAATTCATTGTAACATAAATACAGGAAAAAGTAATCGCATTGATTTGATGATGATACGTAAAACTCTTACCCAAATGCTCAGTACTTAGCTGTAAAGTAATTTTACAGGAATCATGGTGCCCAGGACAGGCAATGGGTACAGTGCTCAGAACGGTCAAAACATGCTCTTTGCCATCCTCTGCAATTTGTAACGATTCTGGTAAAAACTGGAAATAAGAAAGACATTTTTAGATCATTTTGACAGATTAATTAGGCAATACTGATATTTATGAAATTTTGAGATTTTTTAATCAATTATGAAGAAATATAATTGCTTGTAAAATAATAATAATCCTCATAATAATCCTCATAGTAATAATAATCTTTGTAATAATGACCTTCAACTTTATAAAATGAAATTGGTGTTAAAATACTTTAACATTCTTGGCAATTAAGAAAATGTTTGTGGTTGTCATATATAGTGTCTGGTTCATTCTCATCTCCTAATTTCAAAACAGGTTTTTATTAAGCCTGAAAATAGCGTGATACCATAGAATTTATTCATTTTTAATATCGCAGGTTAAAAGGAGCTCCTATTCCAATGCGCTAGGAGAAATACCAGCAATATTCGTGGCCTAAAGTATAGCATGACCTCATGGTCATGGACTCTATGTTTGTACTCTGCCCCAGGTGCAAAGTGAGTGCAATTGTTGCCCGATTCCTCTTCCCTGCTATGGCAGGAAGAAGGATTTCTCCATACATAATACATTACAGCTTCGGTGGCTTGTGTGCCGGGGAGAGAGCGTGGGTTGTGCCATGGCTGGCTGGCTGTTCTCCTGGGGCAAGAGCAGAAACAGCACTCAGGGCTAGCCAGAAATGGGAATTTCCATTCCCTGAGAAATTCTGGCATTTCCAAAAAAACCCGAAACTGTTCTTCAGACATCACACAGAATGGATTGCCAGATTTTTCAGATACCATTCATGGAGGCATGAGGCTTAGATACTCAGAAGATCTCAGATTCTCCGGGACTGCCAGACTCACAGTCTAACCCTTGAGTGGGATTAGACCTGGTTTTTGCATTCAGTGTGAATTTATCTTCAGCAATTTGGTTTTTGTAGTGCCTGACCATAAGAGGATGATGGATAAAAATTAGTTCTTTTGTTCACTTTGTTCTGGTTTAGGTACAACGAAATTCTGCATCCTTGTAGGTGTGTCTTCCCATTATACATAACCACCAGAGTACTTTGGGGTGTATTTACTAGAAGAGGTAGTTTTGCACATTCTTTATGGTGCATTAGTGTCAACACCTGCACACGGTGCTGATGGGTGCTTTAGGGCGTTTTACAAACAGACTGAAAGCCATATAATTTATTAAGACATTTTCTCAAAGTGAACATAAAAGCAGCGCTGGTTATGATGATCAAGGCTTATGTTTCTGTGTCTTGTTTTTCAGAGCATGTCAGATAATGTATAAATATTCACTAGGGATATGCCAAGTCAGTAAATCAAGGCCATCGGCATTACCTTAATCCCGGCATAGAAACCTTTGCTCTCTTCAGGCAATGAGTGCTGCTCAGGAGTGTCCCTCGTAAAAGCGGTGACAGTGCAGAAGACCTGTAATAAATAAACAGCATATGCTACAGCTTTTCTTGAAGAAAATTCATATAATTATGCATCTTCCTGTTGATCAGAGTTGTTAAGCTTTTTTCCTACTGTTGAAACATATTTTTGGGGTTTAGGCTTTAAAAATGTTTATACATAAATCTTGAGATTTGGAAGAATTTTGGTACATTTAATAAGCAAAGAAACATGGCTTCTGTCTCAACAATTAATAACACTGAATGTTCACAATGTGTTTTCTTCTGTAGTTTTTCAAGCACCTTGGTTAGTGATATTAACTCATTTTAATTAGGAGAATTACATTCTTCATAGATGTTACTGTCAGGATGAGGACATTAGCCCTTGGGATCCCAGACCTCAGTCTGTCCACTGGATCAAATATCCTCTCTCTGTACCATGTCTGTAAGCAGGTTTTTTTTATTTAAATTAGTTTGACAGTCATCCAGTCTCAGAAACTGTATCAGCAATATAAGAAGCTCCTTTTTTTTCTTATTGCATTATAGAAGATGATGTAGATGTGCCTACAGGATTTATATTGTAAAAAAAAAAAAAAAATCCCCCAAAACAAAAAACTCCACCAAACACAATGTACCAGGCCATTTATGTTTTATTCCTATCACAGTCACGCACCCTTTATCTCTGCTGAGCCCGCACACCATCTGCCATCTTAATATTTCATTGGTTTCAGAAAACCCAAACTGCTAACATCATTTCTAGGATCATAAGATTAAACTACAGAAATTTTCCTTAAAGCAAATGACAATAGACTCTGAAACTGTAGTTCTGAATTTTTTTTTTGGCCTCTTCTCGGAAATGGAGTAACAGATTGTGACATACTAAATCAATTCCAAATAGTCAGATGGCGTATTTATAGCTACTGCCTTTTTAAAGCCTCAAGTAACCCATGAGGAGGAAAGGGACCAATCTAATTTATTTTCCATTGTGATAAACTCTTTTGGATGGATTTTCCAGCACCACCCCCCGGCCGTGCTGCTCTCAGTAGCTCTAACCTGCCGGCTCAGGCACGACCCTCACCGGCAAAACAGGCTCAAACCCAGGATATTCCCAGATTCATGTGGTCGTGTGGGCATCAGTTGCGTAGCGCTCTGGAATATTTCTTTTACAACCCTAAAAATCCCTCTTCGTTACCATCAAGTCATGAGTTTCCTCCAAACGGAAGAATCCTCTTTCCTAACTCATTTGCGCACAACGAAACTGCCCCACTAGCAATACAGCGTCAGTTGTATGGCTATGGGAAAAACCGAGTGTTTTCGGTGCTCTTCAGGTGGATCAATTCCAGTCCAGCTCAGTCCCAGGTTTTTGTGCCTTTTGGGCCATTTTTACCTTCATAAAGTTTCTCCCTCTTTTTCTGACAGCTCCAGCCACTTTGGCCCAGTGAAAATGGTGTTATTTATTCCATTAACTAGATGGAAGCCTTGAGGTTGTACTGGGTGTGCTGGGGGGAAAAAAGACACAGGCCTCACAGAGATACTTTACAGTTAAAATTCCTCAGGTACTTTGTAGTTAGCCAGTTTGCCTCCAAAGGAGAACAACTCGTTGTCTCCTCAAGGTAATAAGCCCCTGTAACATTAGATATTTATTATCTCCGAGCATTCCCTAAAGGCTCGTTTTCAGTTTACAAAGTTTTCAGCAAAGTTCTTCTGCTGGGAAGGCAGAAGGCAAGCGTTGATCTTCCTCCTGCTGCTTCTCCTACAGCTGCCACGGGGAGATCCTGCAAAATCGGGATCTGACAAGGCGGTGACAGCAGAGAAAGAGTTCAGATAACATATATTCCCCCTAGTGAAAAAACCCCAAACCAACGATCCCCTTGCAGAGCTCATTGAGCAAATCCAATGCACCTTGCTTTGCAGATACTGTGTTTACACTTGCCGGGCTGTTTGCGCTTTTGGCTTTGATGCTTTTTACCAGAAATATTCACAGAGAGACGTGCCTCTGAGCACGCCACGTGGAGCGTTCCTGCCAAGGAGGGAGCTGTCACGAGAGGCAGGAGGGTCGCGCGCGAGGATGCCTGGCGCCGACGGAGGCATCTCCCAGTGATCTTCCCCAAAGTGACATCCTGGGAAATGTCAGAACCCAGCCTCATTCCCTGCAAGCATTATATTTTCTCACATATATATTTTAGAGGTATATTTTATTGATAAAGCACTGAACACTAAAATCAAAAATTACCCCGTAACGATACACTGAGATATTCTTATTACTATCAGTCCATTCCAGTTCTATCTTCAGCACTTTTGGAGATTAGCACAAACTTTGCAAATTCAAAATGTACGGACAGCTGTCATGAGTTACATTTTATTTCTGTCTTTTATATCATTCCTCCCCTTGTAGTGCCTTTACCTGGTTAGGTGCACACTTCACTTCACAATCAGCAGATATGTTCATCGGCTACTGAGCTACAGGTTGACAGTTTGTCACATAATTATTATGATAGTCACTCCGAGGAGGGTTTTTTTGCCTTCAGCTAAATATAGCTCTTTTTCTCCAGTTCAGTAATCAACTTTTTCTTTCTCTTCTCCCCCCGCCCCCATCTCAGGATGCAGCCTTTTTAAAGCAAAGAGATAAAAGCATCACTGACAGCAGTATGCTGATGGCCGTGACAGGTTAGGCAGTATTTTTCCACAAACTCATCGGATCTGTTAAAACAATAAAATTATATTTTTTCATTGTCCCTTTTAAAGGGACAGAAATTTAAGGGTGCCCTCGGACAAGATGACTGGATTGCTCCTGGGCATGGGCTGCTCCCTTTCCCCCTGCGCCAGCAGATCTTCCCATAGGGCGGAAAACTACTTTTAGGCACAAAAATCTCATAGAAAAGGGCCCTGGTAGCTAAGAAGTTTCTCCTTTCCTGTGTGTTGGAGCAGATTTCCACCCTTACGTGGAATCAATCAGATTTCTTCCTGCTTTGCCGTGAACCCTGTGAGCAGCGTATATAGCTAAAAGCAGAATTCAGTCATTAATTTGGTGGGGGTCAGGTAGCTCTGGGAAACAATTTGGGAGAGTTTTTTAATCTTAGAACCTGTCACCATCTTCAGCAAATTTCCCTCTTAACAACTTGCACATCAAAATGTGGGGTTTTTTTCAGAGGTCTCAGAATCCAAAGCTCCCCCAAATCAGTTGTTTATACTCATTTCGAACATAAAACTGCCTCCAGTTTCACCCCTTTCTGTGCCTCTAATTACTTCTGAATGTAGCGCAGGGATCATCTGTGGCAGCTCGAGCATGTAGTGAGGGATGTGGGGCCGAGGGCAGAGACAGAAAAGCTCAAAGAAAGTGGCATTCATGTTTGTTGCCATCTTCAAAGGTGGCGCACGCAGAGGCGGGGGCGCGGAGCGGGATGCTTGCTGGCGCACCCAGCCTGGCCATGCCTCCAGTTTCGTCAGCCTCTTCCAGCCGTGCTCAGATAAAAGGCTGGGTTCCCAAAGGCAAAACAGGAGATACTCGTTTCGTGATCAAAAGCCATCCCTGCTCTTCAGTCAGGTACCTGTGAAGGCTCCTATGTTTGCCAGATAATTTCGGGAGCTCTCAGAAGAGGCCAACCTCAGCTGGACGCTTCTCAAAGCACTGGCAGAAAGGGTGCCACCACCCACCCATCTCAACAGCGTCCCAGGGGCAACCGCACTTGTCCTCAAAATAGGGAGAGCTGGCAGATGGGAGTACTGGGTTTGGATCTGCCCATCAGGACTGCTCACGTGTTTTACCTAAACAGTCACCAGAGAAAATAAGCAAATGCACGTGCTGGTCCCTGGCTGTGGTCCCTGCTTCCTCTCCTAGTGCAGCCTGTGTCCTGGGGGTGGGATGCTCCCTTGGGAAGGGCAGGACATGCACCTAACTCACAGCTGGGAGGACCAGCTACCCATTTCCCATCTCTCCAGCAAGCACTTGAGCTGAATTGTAGTGCCAGAGGCCCCACAGTGACAACAGCGATGGTTTAAAGTTGAAATATTTACTTTTACTAGTAGTGATCTTGCAAAGACTACGTACAGCCAGGTACATCTGAGTAGGACTTGAAGGTCTGGATTAAAAAGTAGATGGAGGCACTCTCCTGACCCAGACATCCAGTCTCCTGAGAGGTGTGGGAGTTCAGGGATGCTGCTCCAGTCAGTAATTTATGTCGGCCACCTGTGGGAAGCTCCCTTCTCAACATAAGGCACCATTTAGGAATACCCACTTCTTCCCAGTCACTGGGCAGGGAAGTCTGCATGTTGCTCATCAGGTGCAGGTGCCTAAGCTGTGGGTGATTAACTCAATTAACTCCAGGATTGGATCCACCCTCCCAGCTACATCACCCGTGTCAAAAGGCAGGCTGGGGCTGCAAGGGTAAGAGTCATTCAGCCACACTCATGGCTTGCAGGTGAAGGGTTGGGCAGGGAATCAATCATGCCAGGGGAAAGGGTGTCTTGCGATGGCTATCAAGGCCTCTGAGCTGCCGTTGTCTGCTCTATTAAACACTAATGGGCTGAGGTTAGAAAAGCCTCGAGGAGTCACTCTGCTGGGAGCTGGGGAGGGTGTGCGGGAGGGAGCTGTGGTTTACAGCCTTGATGAAAAGAGCAAAGGATGAGCAGAGCTGAAGGATGGCATTTCTAGGGAAGCCAGAGGAAAAAAAATAGTTCTCATTAGCTCGAAGAAATGATCTGGCTGTAGGTATTTGCAGAAAGGGGTTAGGAACAAAGTCTCTGGAAAGGCCTTGCAGAAGGGTTAGCAGGAAGGGGAAAGCAGGGAGAATCTGTCTTTGAGTTAATTAATAAACTGGACCTTAAAGCTTTTGAACACAAATCGTTCCCTGTGATGGGCTGTTGGCTGCAGAAGAGAGGGAGCTGGTGCAGCAGCATGACCTGACAGTGTGGGAAGTCCAGCTCTAGTCACTCTGCTACTCGACATACGTAGGGAAGGCAGCTCTTTCCAGTTGCCAAATGGCCAAACAGTATGTGGAGGCTGACTGCAGGTCAATCATCTACTCAGGAAAGAAATTTTCCCCGGGTAGTAGAGAGGTGTCTTATCAGCTGCAGAGTTTTGCTCATCGTTTCTCTGAGCCTTTCTGCTTTAAAGTCTCTGTCCAAGTCCACCCAGAGCTCTGTTTCCGTGGTAGAAATGCTCCTAATTTTCTACCTGAAGGTTGAGAATTGTAAACTCGGGTGTGACCTACAAATAGGCAGGTCTTCCTATTTCTGTTGTTGATTTTGTCAAGTCCAGTGGCTGGGATGGAATTAGTATTTAAGCAGGGGGAAATTTCACTCCTCTTCCCTTGTGAGTGAAAATTAGTTATTTTCTATGCTGAGACACACTAATTACTGTCTTTTTGGCTGGAGCATATTCTTTTGCTGTTGCGGAGCGCCAAGTGAAATGGCCACTTCTAGCACAAGCTCGGAAAGGCCGGTTTTACTTAAACATTTTTATTTTACAATGTGCATCATAGTTTATGTACGGTGACAATTGCTCCTCGCCGTATGAACTTTTGGATTGCTGTGCTGAGCAAAATCGGCATGGTTTTCTTCTAAACACCTTCCTTTCTTAGCATAACTCATTACTCACAGTGTGCCACTATAATTTATAGATGGCTGTGCCTCGAGGAATGAAATGACCTCTGTCACTATCGCATAAGTAAGGCTTAGGAATGCCAGGATTTTCATATCAGATGGAGTAGGCTGCTTTCAGCGTTTGTATAGAAATAGAGGTATATTATAGATTTATTTAAGGCTGCAATTGTTTCACTAACATTATGCTGCTGAAGTTACTGTCTGAAATAACGAAATTGGAGCCCAAAGATGGGGGAGAAAAGCACACATGGTGGCTATTAAAAAATAACTGGCTGTTTAGTCAATACAAGTTCAGAAATGTTGGCCAGTAAATCTCAACTCTTCTCTAAGGTTTGACTGCGTATTAAAATATATCAATAGATGTTCTATTATGTGACTAACCTATTACCTGGAGACTTTTTGACAGATAAAAAATAGCCTAGATATCAATCACCTAAAAGGTGATTAAAAAACATCTTCTCACTTGGCTGTAGTTTTTTTATCAAGAAATGGACAGAGAAGACGCTGATTTCAGGCTATAAAAGCATTGACACCAAATTCAGGCTATGTGCAGGTAGACGAAGAGTAGGTTAAAAAAAGCAAGCAGTTTTCAAAACTCTGCGAATTCTGCATCCCAGGGGACAAATTCTGACCCGAAGGTCACCCACGTGCCCTGGCAGTGTGCAGCCATGGGGATGCTACCACTGGGCTGTGTGCAGGGAAGGGAAAGAGAACTGGAAAGTGGCCCTGAGTCGTTGTCTCCTCTCTAATATGGCTTTTGTCAGTGGGGATCTGGCCTCTCTTTAAAGCTGCCTGAGAAAGGAGCCTTCCACCTGCATCTTCCCTGGGCGGGCGGAAGGTTACGAACTGTCTCTGTGCAGCTGAGTTTGGTCCCTGGGGTCTGACTCTGCCTTTAGTGGCATCACCTTTCCTTTGCGGTAGCGTGGTACCAACGCTTACTAAGTTGCTTCAGATTTACACCGCGGGACGTGAAAGAAGAGTCTGCCCCTTTGTGACTCTTATTAGACACCCAGAGTGGGATGGCAAACGCGGTGAAATGCTTTTTTTAATCTTTATAATGCAAAACTGAATTCCCAGTTACAGCTGAGGCTTCATTGCTTGGTTTTCACCAGTGATGATTTATGGATAATTATAATTAGTCAAATAGGCCATGAAGACATTTTAAAAAATCTAGCAAGGAAGAGAACATTTTAGTCTCACTAAACCCACTAAATTAAACATGTGGGTTTCAGCAGAGGACAAAGAAGGGCTTACTGAAAACTTAATATAATAAAAATGGTATTATAAAGATTTGGTGATGCTGCTAGTTAACAGAACTATATTTTCTCTGAATCCCTCAGGATTGTTAAAACTAGATTTGAAGTGATTGCAAGTGAAATTGTTTTGATGAAAATATCTCTTCGTAACACAAACTTGTCTTAAACTGGCAGAATTGTCTGCCTCGTGTTATAATATAAGTGAGGGCAGCATCAGTCAGATTCTGAACTCAGGAGGCATAATTACGAGGAGAAATGAGAAAAAACTATCTAGATTGTGCTACTGTTATAAATGACTCATCCTTTCAAGAACTGGAAAAAGCTTATTCACATTTCTTAAATATCTTAAATATCTCAAAGAAGAGCTGCAAAATGCCAAGACTCTTTCCAACCTACTCTTAACACAAGGCCATTATCCCTGTTTATTCTTTCAGTTCTTTGCAGCATCGCTAATGGCTCTCTGCCTATAAAAGTTATGAACCTAATTTAACTTTAAAAGTCTTGTTTCTGTACCATGAAAAGCCATGAATTCATACACAAGTCAATTTTTTTCACATCTTGTATTGGCTTCTGTTTTGTTGTTGTTGTTGAAATTAGATCTGTGTTGCTATGTAAGCCATCAAATATACTTCTTAAAGATTGTTTTGTAATGAACTCTATCTTTCAGTATGCTATTGAACCAAGAATTTGGAATCAGAGAGGCAGAACACCATGAAAAAGACCATAAAATAAACCTCCCTCTATTTTAAAATGTACCGTCTTTCTTTTCTGTGAAAAGATGTTATTGTGTCTCTGGTCCATGAGTATAAAAATTACTGAGTGCATATAGCTGAGTCTGCCTCTACTGCAAATTCTCACTGCTGCAAGATACAAAAAATACTAAGCAAAAATTGGCTCAGGCACATGTACCTACTACTCATACCGACTTCATGGCATTCAAGCTGTAATGTAACTGCAAATATTCAAGTTGACTTTAGAAAATAGTAAAATGGGTAGCTTCCGTGAACTCACTGCAATTCAAAGAAATGTTACAGATCCTGAATCTGGTAAAAGCTGTTTAACAATCTAGTTGTGAAACAGCATCGGTATTTTTTTCTGCAGTACTTGTAAGCATAATGAGTGAGGAGCAGCGCTGATAAAAACACAACAAAGGTTTAAGAAGAGGATTTATCCTCCTGAGCGTTTGACCTTTTTTGCTGAAGGCAGGGTGACATTACCGTGTCTCCCAATTTGAGATTTACGCCGTTCATCTCGAGAGAGGCAAAGGACTGCAGGGTGGTGTCACGCTGAATCTGCTCCTTCTTGCCAGGGGCGGACAGGCGGGACCAGGCCACCAGGTATTGTAGCGGCAGCTTTGAGGAGGGGCGGCTGTAAGTGCACTTCAGCTGGACGCGACCTTGCGCAAGCTCGGGAGTTATCACTGGTTGCAAAGCCAGGCTTGGGAGTTTGTCTGGAAGAAGAAAACAAAAGGATGTAGCACAAAATGTTATTTTAATGTTACAATTGTTCAGTTAACTAGAAGATTTTGATATAACTAAAAATGGGAGAAATGCTACATTTTATATTCTTGTGATTTGATTATTAACTGTGTAAGTAAGAAAATGTATTTCATATGAAATGCAAAAGTTGTTAATTGTGTACTGACTACCCATTGTTGTTATATTTGACCTGTTTTTTTTTTTTTTTTTTTTTTTTTTTTAATTTTGCATTAAGAGAAATGTTATTGAAATGAAGCACTTGGATTAATACAAATTAATTACTCTGGCAAAGGCCATTAGCTTTGCATTCCCCTGAAGCACAGCCTTTTGATCCAAGTTTTGCAATAAGTACAGAAGAGATATGAGAAATAATTATGTTGCAGAGGTAAACCGGCTCTCAGAGAGCACACAGCCCACATTGCCGTGCCATGAAGATCCTTTCCAGGCTGTTCTGGGACGTACCTAGGCTGAGTCTGCTCAATATAGTCTCCCTTTGCCCAGAATAATGCTGCTGCTCTAAAAATACAGCCTGCTTTCTATAGGCTTCAACAAGTAATGAAGTCTGAAACTTTTCTTCCTGTTAAACTCACCTAGAAAGTAGAAACAAAAAGATGTGCAATACTGTAGGGTGATGTTCTTTCATCTCTAGAGACCTGGACTCAAACAGAACATGAAGCTGATTCAGATGCTTTGAAAGGACAAATTAAGAAACTTTTTTGGAGGTGAGCATAAAATAATATGGAAGCCCAAGAGAATAAGGTATGAGGCTGTTACAGCAGAATGAAGAACCAAATATGTTTACATCTGTCCAGGGCAAATAACAAGAGGTAAGAAAAAGAAACAAGTTATTTAAAGTATGAATAAGGACCGGTTGTTTATATCCTTTTCTCTTTTTTTTCCAAGGGAAGCTGCCTCAAACCGTGGCTCGCATCATGACTTTCTGCAGGAAATTATTCCAGAAGGACAAAGTTAGGTGATCAGCTCGTGGGAGGATGTGAGCAGAATTGCAAGCACCTACACCGCTTTTCCCAGCCGTCTCCTTTCTGCCAAGCTACAAAGCTTTACATTAATTTTCTTTTGCAGCTCAGAAGTGCTGACCGGTGCCCTGTTCCTGAGCCTCCAGCGGATGGGGCTGGGGGATTGACCCCAGCAAGAAGCCGTGACGGACCCAGCTCTGGGGCTGCGTAGAGGCTCCTATGATGCAATGTTCACAGCTGAATTTAAGACAGTGAGTTAACAACCCCAGTAAAAACATTCAGCTTCGGGTGTTTTCCATCCAATACATGACACTGCAAAAACATCCTAAAGATAAGAAGTTAAAGACTCAGGGGAGCTGGACCTTGCTGAAATGCCTAGGAAAAAGGTGAAAGCTTCAACAGCAGTGGTAAGAAAAAGGCAGAAGGTCATTGGTTTGGGATAGATGGGAAGGGATAAACTTCCTTTTATGAAAAATGCAGGCAGATTTACGTTACTAAACAGGTATGGATCAACAGAAAGGCCAAAACTAATCACCCAAAAGGTATTGGTAAAAAATTCTTGAAACAAGGGTACTGGATATATTATAGTTTTAAAAAAGCCGAGCTTAAACCGGAAAATGACTGTATTCAGTTAAAATGTCATTTCTGAGAAAGAATCATGGAAATTAAAGAGCAATTTCATTTATTTTAATGGATATTTTTTATTTCAAATAGTGAATTAATCTCACTTTCTTTGAGCCTTTTTTCTCCTTCTTCTTCATGTGGGCTTGTTTAAATATTGATAAAGATAAGAAAATAGATATCTATCTCTTTAAAATTTATTTAAGCTTGAATTTTGCCTGATTGAAAGGTGAAACCCCTAGTTTCTCAGTGTGTCATGTCTCTGTCCAAAAATGCTGAAAGGGAAGTGTAAAGGTAATTTTTGCCTTTTGAGAAAGAGCTGTCTTTTCTGACTGCATCTATATGCACCTGAACACGCTCCGAAGTTCAGAAGGTTTAACTGAGTGAGCAATTGCTTTCTGCTATTGCTTTGTTTCCTAGCTACCGAACAGAGGTTAGATCTCTTGTAGGCTGAAAATTATTTCTGACGAGAATAATTATATAAATGTCATGAAAAAGATGTTATCAGTTTGCATTTTTTTTTCCTTCTGGAGTTTCAGTATTATCTTTTGGGGGGGGTACAGGATTACTGAGGATCAGAACAGACCTTAGATGCAGTATCCTGGATACAGTGCCTCAATAAAACCGAGATGCCTCTGCTCGCTAGCTGTGCGACTTCAAGCCAAAGTGGAGCCAAAGACAGTAGGAAAGGTTACATGTGAACTGTAACCAAGCAAAGAACACTTCAGTAATACACACCAGATTACATTTTGCACCGGTAATAATAGCTATTCCTCGGCAACGCCTTGGTCTGCCGCTGATTTATTTTCTACATGGTCTGCATCTTACTGGGAGCGATGCTTGACTTGCAAGGTCACTGATATGTACATTGCAATACCAGGACCTTCGAACACACAGCCAGAGAGGCATATGCAATCTTATTGATAAATACTTTACTGATCCTCACCTTCTGCGCAGTAGCCCATGCATCCTTGAGTAGGCTGCAGGAAATACACAAAGAATTCGCCGCAGTTCCTGACGGCGATGGGTATCCTAAACAAGCAGCAGTCCTTGGTGCCCCCAAAGAAGACCTGCCAGGTAGCACAGGCCGTGAGCCGCTTGCTCTCGCCAGGAACCGGCAGGGATTCAGCCTTCAGCGACAGCCACACCGGAGCTTGTGTCCCGCATCTGTTCATCTGCGGATGCACACAAAAGAAGCTGTTTACAACAAATGCAGTAAGGCTCTGTGGAGAAGCACTAAAACGCAAGACTCTGAGTGTGGTGAACGTGGAGGGTCAGTGAAAAAGCTGTGTAGGTGGGCATGAAAAAGTCTGGCTCAGCTTAGACAGATGACTTTACACAGATAAAATTGTCAAAGAACACAATAACTTGATTCCAAAGTATTTTTCTCTATTTTTGGTCGGTTTGTATGAAAAAAGATGAAAGCATATAAACAGGCTAGATCCATTATCTGAGAAGCACACTTTGGGCCACATCAGCTGGCCGTTTCCACCCCATGCTTCATCTGTGGCAGAGGAAAGCAAAGGCTGACGGAGCACGAGGGGCAAGGAGATGTTAGGTCCACTTCGAAGCAGGACACCGCCATGCTCAGAGCATCACACACCAGCACCTTCCTCCAAAACAGCTACAGCTTCAGCTGCCATTGTCCGGACAGCTTCTGCCCTACCCCTCCAGCATGTACTGGACACTTCTTTGGGGCTTGAGCTTCTCCCTCATTCTTGAAGGGAAATATATACGCAGGATATACATGATTTGAACAAATTCTCTGGGGTTTTTGACCTTCAAGTTTCTATCTATTAACAGCTTCCACTAAATCCTTGAATCCCCTGAACACAGGAAATCCTAAAGCAGAAGGAGTTGGTCCTAAATGGCTTAAACTACAGCATTTTGAGTGATGGCTGGAAGAGGCTGCACCAGATTTACCGTTCCCAACTTACAGATGGATGTTCAGGCATCTCAGATCTGAATTGCCCTCTGTACCTGCCAGGCTCTTCCCACTGACTAAAGAGACATGATTATCCAAAGCTGTCTTTAATTTAAGCACCTCAGTGATGAGATTAAGCCTGATCTGAGCCTAATAAAATATACGCAGCCAATTACAATGGTAACTTCTTATTCTGCGCCGTTACCTATCATTTGCCAACATGCAAAGCATACAGATATTTGAGCTAAGGTTTGAAAATTATTACCAGATACTGACAATAATTTACTCTCAGATCTCAGTCATATTCCACAGAGCGTGACTGCTGCTGTTGCTTTGCATTTCTTCAGCCAGCAAGTGAACTATCTCTAATAGTACCACTCTGGGGACACGCTTCCTCCTAGTGCTATATACATTTGGCTTTATATCATGTTGAAAAAACCCCCACCATTTTTTCCTATTGGCTCGGGTTTGCTGCTTCACTTTTTAAGATCAAAAGTTGTTTGTGACAGCAGGGGAAGCGGTGAACGTCAAAGGATAAATCTATTAAGTCACGCGCCAGTGCCCTCCCGTAATTTGAATTTTACCTGGGAGCTATACAAGCCAGAAAGCGGGGACGGGGAAGCGGGGGGCTGCACACCCAGAAAAAGAAAGGTATCTGAAGAAAATAAAACATATGGCACGACACAGACTGATTTCCATTTGGAGCTAGTTATTGTCAGGCTTCTAAAAACAAGGATTCCAGAGAGACACCATTAAAATTGTCCAAAGTCTTTCTTTTTCCCCCAGAAACGCCGCAGCGGCCAAGCAGAGGGGCTGACCCTGCCCTCCCATTCGGGTGCCTGGCCCCGGTGTCCTTGCGGAAGGCGCTGGAGCTCGCCCAGCGCAGCAGGTCCCCGGGGAGGACCGTGGAGCACCCCCCCCCCGGGAGTCTGCTAGCGAAGGAGAAGAGGAGATTAGCAGGAAAATGCTTTTACGTGGAATTTTAGATGAAACCTCTCCCTTCCTTTATTTGAAAGCCATGTTGTGTGTAACTTTCTAAGGGATTTGTTCTGTTTATTTATTTACAGCTTTAAGGGACGCTGATGCTTTCTGTGCTGGGCAAAATGTGGATGTCGGGAATTTCTTGTATCCTGGTGAATTTCTGACCTAGAGAGAGAGAGATGATGTGAAGTAACATGCTTCCAAAGCACGGTTGTGAGCATACACTGGTAACGACACAGAAGAGTGGAGCAAACCTCATCCAGAGAAGAAGTACTGTATGCAAAGGAAGAAGGACGGGCGCAGAGAGAAGGACGGCAACTAGAGCTCAGCGGTCTCTGCTTTGTACTCGTGGTATGTTCTTGATGAGATACTTGCACCTCGAATTTCCTCTTACTCCAGGTAACTGCTGACTTCAGTGCCTCTGCATGTGTGAGTAAAGATTGTTGGAATCATTATTTTTTAAAATTACATTTAAAATACAGATGTTTGCGAGTGTACCTCGCAGGTGTTTTTGAGCCTGAAGAATTAGAATGGGGGGGCGCAGAGCAGAAGAGTTGAATGAGCACTGGAGCTCAATGGGTGTGTGCAAGCTCGCAGAAAGCCTTGAAGGAAAATGTTTTGGTAAGGAGACGCAGCGCAGCCTACCCGTCCCTCCCGGGGCGCTCCCCTGCAGAGCTGGCCTGGCCCGGCACCGGGGCTCGCTGCCCGAGGAGGAGGAGGAGGGATGCCGGCACCGCTCATGCCGTGGGAAGCATTCCCAGTGCTAACACCCACTGCAAAGGGCTGTTGTCGCCGTTTCCTGACATTGAGTTACGGAAAAGTGACCGTCATTACTTTGAGGAGACTCGATCTCATGTAAATACCTGCGTCTTGAGGAACATTTGCACCCACAGCCGAACAAACTGAAAAAATACTCTAACAATTTTCTGTAAAGACCTTTTGCTGCTCAAAATAAGCTATTGCATCCATATACTTCTGCCTTTTACGAGTGTAACTGGCCCCAATACGTTGGCAGTGCTCTATTGGGAGTGTGGCCGCTGGACTGTCCCTGCCCAGGCACACGCAGTGCCTCAGTTTCCCTGGCTGCTGCCTGACCTTGGGCAAATCACCCACTCTTTGTGCACCTCGCTTCCTTATCTCTAAACCAGAAGTTGAGGTGGCTGAGGTGGTAATAGTACTTCCCTGCCTTGCGGCAGTGCTGAAAAGATAAATTCATTAACGAGACACCCATCTAACTGTTGTGCTATGGGCCATGTAGATACATAGGCAGATGGAAGTGCATTCTGGCTGTGAAAAAAGACAAAATGCGATGCATACGTGAAAGTGGGTCTGTACCCCCTCTTAATACATAGAGAAAAAAACCCCAAACCCTGAAATAAGACGACGGTGATTTTCTCCCTCTTTGTATTTATCCTCGCCACAAGTCTGTGAGCCGTTTCAGTGCTCGGATTAGCACCCCTGACGTCAGCCGCCAGCGCTGTGCGCGGGCTTTCTGATACCCCCCCGCTGTGATCTGCAGCACCCTGCATTTGTTCTGGTGAATCTTGCACTGAAACCATTTGAGCAAAATAGTTTATTAAGTAACGTGCACAAATTACAAGCAATAATGAACCCTTTTGACCGACTTTGCACCCAGGAAAAGTAGCCTGTGAGAAAGCAAGTTGTTGTAACAAACTGTGATATAGTCTTACAGGCTGGTCAAGGAAGAATTTCGGTATAAATCAAATATTTCTGTTTTCCTGGCAGCTTTATGACATACATGCATTTATTTTCTGCTTTGAGCTACATGCTGTCCATCTGAGTCAGGCGAGTTGCCCCATGCTAGCCAAAAGGATTTGCTGCATGAGGCCTCTGTGAATTAGAAAACAGACCTGGGAAGACAAGGGCAAATGTATATTCATGTATTCAACCAGCGGTACAGATAAGAACAGAAAACAACATGGAAAAAATATTAAAAAAAGAAAGCCTAGGAGAAGAGACTTCAAAGAGCCAAAATTTTCAAGTCCCAGCTGTGGCATAATTAGCATTAAATTTTGTAGCAGTCATTTTGGAGAGTAACCAGAAAACTGAATACAGAGTATTCATTTACAATAGTAAATGATTGGCATTTAAGATATAGCATTTACCTGCAATAGCTACAGTTACCTGCAATAACTATTGCTGCTCTAATAATAGCATGAAGCTGTGGGAATCTCGCACCATAATTCAGCAACATTTCCAAAATGAAGAAGAGCAATTACATAGCTGTCTCCACAGAAGAGCAAACTCTGCAAGTCTCTTGCAGACAGGAGCTCGTCTGCTGGGAAGCCAATGGTGAGGATCAGACCATGGCTTTGCTGGGGTTCTCCAGGTGATCTACGTAACGTCGGCTGCACGGCAGCACTACTGCTGTGGCATGCAAAATATCCACATTTCTCACTCAAAACGGAAGCTATGCAGCAGGAAGAAAAATAAGCTACAATACCAGCGACACTGAAAAACACATGTGCGCTTACAGTCCGTCCATTTGTTTCTGAGTACATTGATAGGTCTAATGAGAAATAGTCTCTCTCCCTACAGATCCTGTCTCACTTATATGTCTTTAAGCCGTGTCCTGGACGGTGAGCTGCAGTTGGACATCTGCTTAACACTCCGTATACGAGATCACAAACGTTTGATTGCTTCAGATGACATACTTGCTCGGACTTGCAACGGGCCAACGTAACGGCAAGTTAGTGAATTAAACTATATCGTTGTAAACCCTAAATTTAGGTCATTCAGTGCATCTGCATTAGGTATCCGGTGACACAGCTTGCACAAAGGAGAACTTGTCTAACACAAAAAGGAGGTTTTAGGCTGTTGCCAGGCTTCTTTAGTGCTGAGTATCCTTTCATACTTTATCCAATTATAATTAAGTGGTATTTTTAATCTTCAAAGCATTTCATAAACCTTACCTAATTAATCTTCGCAACACCTCTATGTGGCAGGTAAGCATTCATTAAGTATTTTTGATTCATAATTAGGCACCAGCTAATCGTTTAAATAATTCAGTTCAGAAAACCTAAATGAAAAAAAATTAAATTTGTTCCCCCTTTGCCAAAACAATGGGACAAACCATTATTGTTTAATCCAATGATGTCTCCTTCCATTTAGTTGGGGTTTGGAGAATCAACTAGTTTGATTGATTGAACACTCTAAGGTTCTTTATAATTGCACAAAGAAATCAAGCTTGATTGTTCTTGTCACTTGGGTATTGCACTGAAATTATGCTGTTAAAAATAAGTAGCACCATATGTGAGAAATACATTGTTTTAGTTAGATGGAGATGGAAGGCTTTTTGGTATACTGTTGGTTGGCAGTTAAAGCATTGTGATTTTGCATCTGTTATCCACTCAAAACTTTACTTTGTCTTATTTTTTCAAATTTCTTTGTAGTAAGTTAAATAAATAAGATTTTTTATTTCAGTCTGGGGCCAAACTCTACAGAAATCAGTTTACGTCAGGAATATCTGTAGTAGCAATTAAACCAGTGCCTGTCTTGTGTTTCTTCGAAGTACATGTTCTGAACAATAGAGGCTGTAATTGTAATTTCTACAGAAGGCTTTTTGTATGCCTGAAAAACAAACAAGAAAAACAAAACCTCTTCATACCTACCATTATGATCTTGGAGTATTCACGTATACATGCGAGAAAGAGAATTACAGATGAAATAATACCTTGAAAGTGTCACTTGCTTTTAAGTTCGTAAAACAATTGCAAATCAAAGTACGATTGGATTCAGAGCAAAATAAAAATTGAAACAAAATAAAAAATTAATAGTATGCAGTTGAGCTATTGTATTTTGATTGTGAGTATAAAATATTCTACAACAGGTTAAGTAGAGGAGGAAATTAAACTGAGTATGGGAAAAAGTAAATCTTCTTCTTCTCCAGGGGCTGCAATATTAAGCATCATAGGCAGGTTAGATTTGACATGCTTTAACATGACCTTGTTTTAGACACCAAAGATTAGCATTTAAGCCTATGCTTGAGCCTAGTATATATATAACAGTAAATTTATATTGTTAAAAATGCAACTGTTGAGAAAACACCAACCCTGACTGCATAACATGTCCTTCTTATGCCACATTTACACTCAAATTTGGAGATGGTTTTGCTCATTTAGAGAATGAAATTTCTGAAGAAGGATATTGGAAGTAATCTTGAAATATCGTCACAGGCAGGTATTATTACTGGGTGTTTCCAAAACAGTCATATCTGTAACTGACCTGCAGAAATCCTTGCTGCAGGATTCTGGATGCTAAAAAATTATAGTGACTGGACTGGCTCATGGGAGAGAAATCCCTTTAAAGTCTCAGAATCACAGAATCACAGAATCGTATAGGTTGGAAAAGACCTTTAAGATCATCAATTTCAACCAGAAACCTAACACTACCAAGACCACCACTACACCATGTCCCTAAGCACCTCATCCAAACGGCTTTTAAATACCTCCAGGGATGGTGACTCAACCACTTCCCTGGGCAGCCCCTTCCAATGCTTGACAACCCCTTCAGTGAAGAAAAATTTCTTAATATCCAGTCTAAACCTCCCCTGGCGCAACTGGAGGCCATTTCCTCTTGTCCTATCACTTGTTACCTGGGAGAAGAGACCGACCCCCACCTCTCTACACCCTCCTTTCAGGTAGTTGTAGAGAGCCATAAGGTCTCCCCTCAGCCTCCTTTTCTCCAGGCTAAACAACCCCAGTTCCCTCAGCCGCTCCCCATCAGCCTTGTGCTCCAGACCCTTCCCCAGCTTCGTTGCCCTTCTCTGAACTCGCTCCAGCACCTCAATGTCTCTCTTGGAGTGAGGGGCCCAAAACTGAACACAGTATTCGAGGTGCGGCCTCACCAGTGCTGAGTACAGGGGGACCATCACTTCCCTGCTCCTGCTGGCCACACTATTCCTCATACAAGCCAGGATGCCATTGGCTTTCTTGGCCACCTGGGCACACTGCTGGCTCATATTCAGCTGGCTGTTGACCAACACTCCCAGGTCCTTTTCTGCCAGGCAGCTTTCCAGCCACTCTTCCCCAAGCCTGTAGCGTTGCATGGGGTTGTTGTGACCCAAGTGCAGGACCTTGCACTTGGCCTTGTTAAACCTCATACAGTTGACCTCAGCCCATCGATCCAGCCTGTCTAGGTCCCTCTGCAGAGCCTTCCTACCCTCAAGCAGATCAACACTCCTGCACAACTTGGTGTCATCTGCAAACTTACTGAGGATGCACTCGATCCCTTCGCCCAGATACAACCCATGTCTGAATCCTGAACCAGAAGTTGCTGGAGATTGGTAATGTGCAAAGCTGAAACTATTGCCTGGCTCCTGCCCTTCCCTCCAGACCACCATATTCATCTGCTGGCCAGGATGAGCACCTGGGGCAGGTGGACCTCCACTGTGGTGCAAGAGGTCACTTGGAGGCTGCTGCCATGCATGCCAACAAGATTGCAGAAAATAAAGCGAACCCGAGTGAGCGGTTGCCTTAAGACTGGGAGGAAACCAAGAGTGAAGCAGCGGCTGCTCTGAGAGGTTGAACTTGAGCTGATGGGATGCAGTGCTGTGCACATATATACTTATGTATGTGTGTGTGTATCTGTGTACGCACCTGGTATGTGCCTACCAGTCAAGGTAGTACGCATATTTTTGTACGCATACGTATATAAATGCTGAATCATACATCTGGGCCGTTTGTATTGATGGGTGTCGTGGGAGGACTGTTGGCTGATGAGGTACTCCGACATTTCAGAAGATCTGGAGACCAGTGCCTCACCTCGGCAGTGGGTGTGCAGTGATTTTTGTGGTCAGTGCAGTAACATCTGTATTAATGTCTCTGCTCAAGGAATATGGTACCACTAATCCTGTTTCAGAGGACAAGCGTTTGATAGCGACAGTTGTTCTAATAGTGATTCTGGTTTTAATACCTTTCTTTTTCACCTATCATTCGCTGTTTGCGATTGACTACTCAAAGCTGGAAACATTAGCATTGCTTTGAGAAGTCATGAATTCGACTTGTGCATGCGGTACCATGAGTATTATTGCTGGCTCCAGAACCAATTACTGTTTGCATAATCAAAATCTTAATTGTTGTTTTTCCTTAAGGTCGCAGAGTATAATCTATGCTTTTTTACCCCCATGTACACGACGGGAAGAAGTGCACTTCCAGCCACATTTCTGGCTTCACTGTGAGCTGTGAGCCAGCGTCGCAAGGCCTGCCTGTCATTAGGATGGCACGGCATTTGGATTTGCATTACGGTTAGCAGCGTGCACTGCTCTCCTGTAATCCACAGATTGATCTTTTATCTGACTGTAGAGCAGATCTCCAATAACATTAGCAGGTTGTGTTCTCTCTCATTTCTTTTTAGTATTCATTCCTTTCCTGGGGCTTGCCCATACATACATATATACAGATGTGTGTGTAAACCCCATATTATTTTAATTCAGAATTCTGAATTAATATAACAGTTATTTCTGTAACCGATGTATGTTTTTCCTATATTGACTGTTAAATACTTCTCTGTATTTTTAATAGATTTTCTGTGGAGCTTTAATTTTTATGTCACTTTTGTTCTTCCTCTGAAGGTCATTTTACTACTAGGTCTGGCCATGTCTGTGCATTGTTTCTTGCTCTTAGTATTGTGCCTTAATCTTAGTAAAAGCTTCCCTATGCTTTCTTCCTTTAGTGTTTTTGCCTTTCACAGGTGAATTTAGCAGTTCTTGAAGAACAAACTATTGTTTGTGATCTGTAGGCAGCAGCCTCAATACCTTGGGATATAAAATTTGCACATTTGTGTTGCTTTTCTGCTAGGATTTGTTGTTGGATGGGGAAGTGGCTGTGGCCAAGAGTGCATGCCCAGGATCCAGTAATTGCGGGGCCTCCTTTGGGATCACAGGGGGAGAGGCGAGGAAGAAATAGAGGGAGGAAGGTCAGGATCATTCGTTACCCCCCAGAGAAATTCAGCAGGCAATGCCCAAATTAGAAAGCTGTTTCAATCAAAAGTATTTTGCCACTGGAGGAATAAGTTTATGGACAGCAGTTGGATCCAAGGGATGGAGAACTCAGGAATACAATTCATATTTTCACTCTTTTTTGAAATAAAAGCTTTTGGGCTTTTGTTCTGTCTTTTTCCCCTTTGTTTCTCACTTGTTTTTTTTTAAATTAGTGGATGAGAAGCAGCTTTTTAAGAGTTGCTATTTTTTTTTTCACTACAAAAGTTGCTGTGCCTCTTAGCTGTGACACGGTTGTAGACTGAGGCTCTCATAACTTCTATATGTGACTTGGTTCTGCTCTCTGTTGAATATAATACTTTCTGTGGTTATGAAACAATATTCAGACAGGGCCACATTTTTATTGTGGAGCTTTTTTGTGGCAAGCTTCAGAATACAGGCTTTGAGAGCGTGTCTGAAGGAGTCAGCTCCCCCTGCCCAGGCACCGCAGCCCGTTCTGGGAGCTCACCTCCCTTGTGCCCACCCAGCACGTGCCTTTTGTCCTGCCGCAATTCTCTCCTGAGCTGGGCAGGACCTCTAAATCTCCATTATGGTTTAAATCCCTTTTGAGCTCAATTGAGTGATAAGAATCCTTACCTACTATTACTTTGAATTAAGAAGTTAATCTTATCCATCGATAAGCAGCTAATTGTATCTGGGCAGTATTAACAGGATATCACCAGGCATGTATTTTACCAGGTGCTGGAGTAATGTACTTTTTAACTCTCCAGCTGTATTGTCGGGCTTTATTTGGTCTCTTTTCTCGTCTGTCTGTTCAGGATTTTGTCTTTGACTTGTTTAATTAAAATCAGCTCACTCCAGCCAGGCTGGAATGTCCAATAATAACTGCTTATTACGGAGTGGAAGCTGTGCAGTTATTAATTTAAATTATTTTGTTCCAGAGGTTTTGCTCAAATTAAATGGAAAACCAAATTAAACAATGATTTAATTAAGTGGAAGAGATAGAACGTAGAGGCAGATTTAGAAGGTGAAGATCTAAAAGAAGCGTATTCTTCCAGTTGTGACATCTAACAGATGTAATCCTTCATCAGCATGGCGAAGCAGAGATTTACTGTCATTCAGAGGATAATGAAGAAACCAACAGCAAAAATTATGTTACAAGATAAGAAACTAATCTAATGAATATAGCTCTACAAACCTGAATAAAAAACAAAGCGTGTATTGTTGGAAAGAAATCTCATAGAGACAAACATTACTACATACTTGAAATTGCTGAAATACAATGGCAAATTAAATAAGTTTATAGCATATATATACATTTATAGAGTAATGTGTAAAAATATACTTCATAATGCATTGGGATATTCAAGGATGACCTGCCATGAAATGAATATTTCAATAATGATCATGCAAATTTGTTCACGTTAATTAGATTTATGGTTTGTGTATGCAGAGAGTTAGAAAACCCACAGAAGTAACAATTATCTCTTAACATTTCATTTAACATTACATTATTAAGATATACTTCTATTGTGACAAGTTCACAGGTCCATTTTGAATGGGTATGAAAAGTTGTTTGCTAATTTCAAGAAGGTTCTCCAGCTAGGATAGCATCGCCTAATATTAAACATCCTGGCACTCTAGGTTTAATATTTCATCTTTAAAGTCATTTATGGTAATTAGTTTATTATTTTCTGAATAATTTTGTTTAACAGTGTGTTTGAAATTATTCTAACCTCCTGCAGCTGGGCTATTTGAAATGGCAATGACTTTAGTTAGGGTCTCAAGTTGCTCTGGCAGCAATGATTGCAAGTTAAATGTTATTGTCATATATATTAAACACATATAAACCCAGATAATTATTGTTTTGTCTTTTTTAGAGAGTAGTCTTATGTGCTGGAGCTTTTTTGCTCTAGAAAGCCATTAGCATACTTATGTAACTAGATACAAGAAATGGTAACAGCGGAAAAAGACTCAAATTAAGTTTTTCCTTCTGTATCACTAAAGAATCTGTTTCCATATTAATTTTTCTGATTTTTGCCTTCTGATTTCATAGTAAGGACATATTCCTAACTCACAGTAAATTATATAGGGAAAGAGTCAGGTTCCAGAATCGATTCTTAAAGCAATAGAATAGCTTGATAAAAGTATAACTTACAGTGACATATGTGCATTACTAAGGATCTCTCTTTAGAGCTGGAAAACACCTTGTTTTATGTTTGAATAATTCCCAGCCCATAGGGATCCTGGTCTCTGACTACTGCCTTTGGATATGACTATTATTATTATTATTATTATTATTATGGGAAAAGTGGGTTTCCCCTTACCACTCACCTATCCCCACTGCAGTCTACCGGCTACGAGAGTACAGAGGTGGCTAAAGAGGAAAACTACATCAAAGGATTTATTCAAGTTCACCAGGGTTAGTGCTTAAGTTTTACTGACTTCGACACATCTCGTTGGCATTTCCGCGGGCCTGTTGTCGATCATGAAACGGTACCATGCTGGTGGCAAGGAGTGGTCACAAACCAGGTCCTGAATCGCCGTTCGCTGCAGCTCCAGCGAGTCAAACCTGGTGCTGCGGTAAGGATTGCGGAGGATGCGGTGTCCCTCCGGGGAGCACTCGGGAGCTGGAAAGGGTGAAAAAGGGCAATGATTAAATGAGGTCATTCAAGTTAATTCAATTGGATACTGTTAATAACCGCTTAAAGGGGGGCACATCTTCTTATATTCAGGTTCAGTTTAGGATTGGGCTAGTTTTCAAGCAAGCACTGGGAAAAGATCAAATTTGGAATTAAATATACAAAATTAGAAGCTTGGTAACATAAAGATTTTCGTTATCTAGATTTTCGTCATACCTGAATCAGAACCAGAAACCTTAACCTTTTGAATGTGATCTCAGTCTAGTTTTAGGGATTAACATCTGAATCGCTGCTCCTCAGAAATCAGGTAATGTTTTGAAGTTCCAAAGCCTCGTGATCTTTGAAATATATGGTTTTTTAATTTAGTTTACTATATGCATGAGCATTTTAATCACGATATAAATTGATGCTCAAGTATAAAGTGTACTTCATGTACTTTTAAATACATATTTAGAAGAATGAAGACAAGAAATGCTAAAAAGAGAAAAAGAAATGGTGAAAAACCAACAGTAGGATGGGTTTTTAGAAATAAGCTCGAGTTAGACTTGCAAATACTCAAGTCACAGGTCAGACTGGCCTGAGGCATGTACCCATAAAGCCAAATGCAGCAGAACTACTGTGCATGCATTGCAAAGTTTGAATCAAAGCCGCTGCCCCTCGACGTATGTTTGTTTACACGCCTGCCCTGTTTATTTTCATACATCTCTTGATTTTTTTGCAGAATATTCAGTAGTTTCTTAGCACCTAATAAAAAGAAGCCTTGCAGTGATTCTTTTAGAAGTTGTTTATTTTCAAAAAGGTGATAATGTAGAAAAAAGGGTCTTTTCTTGGTTATCTTAACCATTTCTCTACGAGGCAAAGTCCATTTTTGCTGTTAGCACGGCAGAGCGGGTCACAGGAGGAGACCGAGGTGGAGTTGCTCTGCTTTATGCATTGGCAACAGGAGGCTCAGCTAATTTCTTGCTGCAGTAATATTTAATTGCTAATGGTGATGTAAGAGGCAGAGAGCACATCACAGGAATTGCACAACCTGGTTTTGGGACTCAGCCGGGCAGCTGGCAAAACCTCCTCTTTGCACTGTAAATAGAGCATATTTATGTGACACCATTGACAGAGAATAAGACCCCTCCCCATAATATCATTTTTCAAATGTCACTTTTCAGATTATAACTCTGTTTTAATATTATGCCAGTGGCACTCTGAAACCGATTTATCATTTTTATTTTATTGACAAGATACTCAGAAGGTCAAAGTCAATCCATTTATGGTACTATTTTTAAAGATTATTTTTATTGTGCCAAAGGCAAGGCAATGGTATACAAGACAAATGGGGACAAAATGTAGCGTAACAGAGCCTTTATTGCAATTTTCAGGGAACTAAACGGTCAAAGCAATAGTGCAATTCCAATGCAAAATTCAACTGAATTAATACAATTGCTTTTTTAAACAAAAAAGTGTGCCCTAAGCTTTTCTTTTCTACAGGTAAGAGCCATTTTAGAGAGGGAACACTTGGAAATACTGCACCTCTAATTAAACCTGGGATCTGACTCCATCCCTCAGATGTCCTTTCTGGGGATTTGGGACCAGCGGTGGGGACCACATGGAGACTGTCCTCTGCCAATTCCCAACCCGAGGGAATAAGTGACATTTCAGCAGGCCATCTATTTTAAGCAAATGAAAAGTTTACCCTATATTTAAAAACCATCAAAAAATGCAGACCCTTGCTGACCCCTTCAATATCACTCAGTGCTTCAGGAGAGTTAATGGGAAGAGGACTTTGGCTCATGGTGCCTTTTGCTTGCCCTAAGTACCTCCTTTCTGAACAAGAGTCTAAAAGGAAACGGCTCTTTGCACAGTATTGCCACAGGAGTCCTGCCAGAGCATTGTAATATAATTAATAGCATTCAGTTTCTCAATAATAATAATATCAAATACTCCCTTTAAATGTAATTAATAACCTTCTGCTTGATATGTATTAGTTATAATCCAAATTCACACAACATGTTGTGGTCTTACCAATGATTAACTACTCTGTCTAAACAATGCAAATATATTAGACACTAAGACACGGCTAATTATTTTTCATCCTTTGCATAATTTTGTTTGCAGTAGTTTAGAAAATGCTGTTTCACATATTAACGTTAGAGGAGCTGAGTGCTGCGGATGGGACTTGCAAAGGGCAACGATGGACTCGGAGGATCACACGAGGGAGACACGCAAGGTCAGTAAGGAGAGGGGTGCTCACCCGTTAAATTTAACAGTATTTGGGACAAATGCCATGTGTTCACTCCCTAAAGAGCATATATGTGAAGCCCTGGCTCAAGTAACCACTACCTCTAAAGGTGTATTTTATTCTGTATTAAATGTCAGAGTATGTTTGTATACCTGTGAGTGGGTTTAGGTATGCTTGCAGGCTGTCATCGAGGAGGTGGCAAGGCAAATTGATCTGCTGTCACCTCCCCTGGAGCCAGACTGACGGATTTTGTTCCCACCCTGATGCAGATCAGACCGAACCACACCAGAGTCAATGACGGTGCGCTGGCATGGAGCAGGAGGGAGTGAGAGCAAAAGCTCGCCCAGGTTTTGCAGCAAGCCATGAGCAAAACAATCCCTCAATTATTGAGTTTCCCTTGTAAAATGGTGCTTATTACAGCCTTATGACAGAATCATTGTAAACTTTAACATGTAAATTGCAGGCCATGGTAGAAGTTAATTACTACTGCCTTTCCCACAGAAATAAATAAATAAAGGCATCACTGTAATCAGACTATATTATGAAATTATTATTTAGAAGAAGCCCAGGAAGATACAGTTGAGCCCTGTTGGTTGTTCACCTGAGGGATGCCCACCTGTACCTTATGGTGACTGCAGCTACACTCTAATCAGAGGAAGCCTTCTGCTTCATTTTTAATTCATGACAAAGTCAGATGCAAATGTCAAGTTTGTGTACAGTGATGAAGTGCTCAATATCACAATTGCCCCCCCTGTTGTGTGGAACAATAAAAGTCCACATCCATGTCTTGTACAGAGTCGCCATTACTCTCTGGTATGCAGGCTAGGTTGCCTTTAAAAGGAAATATTTATTTCTTTACGTATGAGAAACCTATACGTTTAATTTAATCTCCCAGGTCTATTCCTATAATTGCATTAAAACGGCTTATGAAAAAAATGCTGGCTTTTCAGGGAGCTGAGTGCTCACTGTCATTATGACCATTCAGATTTCCTTCAGGAAGAAATTAAACCATGCAGTGAGATTTTGTTGCGCTTGGTCCAGAGTCTTGTTGGAATTAAATGTTGTGCGGTAGCTGGTGCTTTAGTCTCCTGCAAAGAACTTCTTCTTAAACCACCATCACCCTCGGATATAGGCAAGGAGCTGTTGCTAAGACATAAGGATTTGTTTGCTTCACTAGACTTAAAGCATTTTTTTTTAAACCCAACAATTTTGTGGCAGCAGCTTGCTGTAAGGAGACACTGAGTAGCTCCTTTTTGACACACAAAACCAAACGAATAACAATACCTATTGCAGCTGCTCAGTGAAAATGGCATTTGAATAACTCTGGTGGCATGATAAAGCAAGTCCTGTGGGGAAAATCTGTCTCCGTTGAAGCCATAAGGAAAGTTGCCGTTAATGCCTGGAGGTCGAGATTCACCCGATGTTAATGTGCGGGAAATTGTTATGTGCAAATGAAATGCAGGGCGGCCTGTGGGCTTGCTGGGAAGAGAAGAGCCTCCTGCAGAAGGCAAAAGCGTCCAGAAATATCTGATGGAAAATGAGCAGAAAGTGAATATCTGAACTGGTGTTTCACACTGAAATACAGTCGTGGACCTTGGCTTGGGCTCTCAGCTAAAGGAAACATCGATGTGACCATGGCTGGAGGAAGACATGCACATCAGTAGATCCTGGGGGTAGCAGCCCAGAAGCCCATTCTTGGTGGGTTGATCGATATTGTACTGGGGAGGACAGAAGCTCCACAGGGCTATACCAGGGACCAGCCAAACAAGAGTCTGGGCAGGTGTTTGTAGGGCATTACTCTGGGATGCCCCCAGCACAGGCCCACACACTTAACACCTTAACCACCCGCTGGCTGGAGCTTATTTCAAGCAGGTTGGTAACTGGGTGGGCTGCAAGCAGCCGAGCCACCCGTGCACTTCTTGGGCAGTGGATTCGGTGGGAAAGATGCTGCTGTGGAGACCGCCAGGCACCCACAAAGGGTCTGCCCATCCTGGTTGATGCTCATGACCATGGGAGGAAGCATCAGATGCTTTGGGGAGGGACACCATGAAAATTGGAGTGGCAGGCTGAAAACTTGAAAGGAAATAATTTGCTAAACATTTACTTTTATTTCTAAAGGCAGGTGAGCAGGGGTGTGACGGAGCTCTATCACTCTTGCCCCCAGTAAATATCAGTGGCTTATGTGGAGGAAGGTTTAAGAAGCTGTGAGATTTTGTTTGTTTGCTTTGAATAGCAGCTGCAAATCAAATAATATCAATAGGTGATGGCAGCTAGAAAACCCTGAAAGAAATATAGTCCACAAGCCTGAGGTGCGTGTTTGTTTTGGGCAAAGCAGTGCCAGCCACGCAATATATTTAAAGGGCATTCTAAAGCTCTGGAAAATAGTTGGCGGATCGCAAAATAATTTTTGTGTGGAGGGTGAATGAAAACCCAGTGACCGATCCAGGTAATACTAACCAACAGCACCATTTGGCGATGTGCTGTAGTTGTTCTGTGACCAGGAAAGAGATATTCCCAGGTGCAGATTTCTTTCTCACTGTTGTCCCCCACGTCGTGGAAGCCCGGGTGTAGCCTTCCCCCAAAACCACAGTGAGCCCCGGGGCTGGGGAAGCGGGGCTGCCCACCGGCTTTCACATGGCTTCACTCAAAGGCAGAGAGAGGGGGTGGCTAGGGGAGCTTTGGAAGTATGATGTTTGAAAATATACACACGTAGGTATATGTAAGTATGCGTACGTGTACATGAATGTGTGTATATATATATTTATTTTTCAAATTATGCATGGAAATACTCGTATTTTCACCATTTGTATAACATAACAGTAAATTTTTGAAATCCCTTGCTGGCAGATTTTGAGATCTCTGCTTTTTGTTTCTTACTCTAAAATCCATAGTGGAACCAAATATTTTCCAGAGAGTTTGAATTTCTCTTGACAGGAAAATTATGAAAGATTTTCAGTTGGAAAAATCAGTCCGAAATGCCTAGGCTATTAAGCCATAACTCCAAATTAGTTGCAGACAAAGGATGTGTTAGCTTTCTTCTCTTTCTGTTTTAGAGACAGAAGGAAACCTTTTCATCGCCAGCCACTTCCATGCCTGGTAGCTGTATTTCACTGATGTAGCAAAGCTCAGGGGAAAGCTTCTGAAGCTTTCAGTGTGTCAGTGCCATCCACTTCCCCATATTATGATTTACCATACACTGAAAGAGAGTTTGGGCAGAAAAGGAAGGCAGATATTGGGAAAGGGAAATTCTTTCCAAGCTCTTAATGGATGTGTTCAAAATAACAGTAGAAGACTCTGATCTGACAACATTTAAAGTTTCTTTTGGTGGATGCAAGTTCCAGATGAACAGTAATCTGTTAATAGATAAGGCATTTGCAGCTAAGAAACATCTGACAGTTTATTGCAGATGAATGTTCCTGCCTTATTTCACCAATATTTGCTAAGATTTGAATGCAATTAGTCTGCATGCTGATGACAAAAATTTTATTCCTAAAAATATTCAGAGGCAGAAAGTTACTGTGAATGTGAATGTGATCACTACATAAAAGTGCTTGAATCATGCAAGCTCCTCCGGTCGGTAAAACATTAATTTTATAAAAAACCTTGATAGCTAATAAATAAATCTATTTTCAGATAACTCAGAAGCAGAAGAACCTCCTACTGAACTGAAATGATAAAGAAGCACATTGTATACACACCGCATACTCAAAATGGCAAGGTCTTGAACAAGTCATAATACGTTCGTAAGACGAATTGATAGAGATAAATGAACTATTGTGTAAAATGAATGTAATTATAGCAAATTTGACCTAAGAAGAGGCTGAGCACCTGCTGAAAAGAATAAGACATTTTTCATACATATTATTTGTACTGAATAACAGACAGAATTAAGAAGAAGGAAAATCAGGCCAAGCAGGAACATGGTTTTCTAGGAGTCTGCAGCTTAACACTTCCCCTTAGATACTGTACTGTTTTGAAAATACGGCGTCTTCTTGTAACCCAGGGAACTCAGCACACAATTAAAGACTCTTTCACATGTATGTCTTACAGAGTAAGCACTCTTCTTTCAAGGCAGGCTTTAGATTCTTCAACTCGAGGGATCTGCTATGTTGGAAACAAAACGTAGCCTGCAACACATCCTCCTGCAGTGCCCGAGTGTGATTCAAGCACCAAAGACAGAGGCAGCGATGTGGGAAGAAATCCCTTTCCTTCTTTCCTCAGTCCCATGGATGCTCTGTATGATACCCTTGATATTTTTTACTTGCAGTATATGTAACTGAACCTCTTACTACAGATTGCTCCCACCAGGCAAGATTAGTGAGTTTATTGCTTAATTCTTAGGGAATTCTTTTTTTCTGCACAACGGTGATAGCACAAGGCCCTGAGAGAAAGTGTAGTTGAAAAAAATCCTCCTACAATCTCAAGATATTGTCTGTATGATGCATCTGAGTTTCATTTGCCTGGGAACAAGGTCACTTATCATCCAGGTCTTCCATGAAGTAAAGCAATATACTACTGGCAAACCAAGGGCCAACATTCAGTTCCAGAGAAAACAATTATTTATTCATGCTAGTATCTCTTATCTTGGATTGCATTTCTATCGTGGTTTAGAAAGGAGGAATTGATTACATGAAACTTCTCTTCTAGTCTGTGTTTCCCCTGAATGATTTGCAGAATAATGCACTACATACAGCTCGCGTAGGAGGACGCAGATCGTGGCAGACATGCATTTTGCACAGGGCCAGAAAAGGTGTCAAGAGGGGCCGACAAAGTAGGTGACAACAAGGGGTCCCCGTGAGAAATGTGAGCAAAGTCTGAGGAACTTCCGAGCAGTTTAAAGTGGTGTTTAGAGCACTGTCACAGGAGATGTGCTGAAAAGCGCTTTCTTCAGTGCTCCATAAATAGGGAGGATGAAGGAACCGAGTATTTATTTTCAGGGACAACGGCGCATGCATGGCCAACTGACCTGGATAAGCCAAGAAGTTTCCAGCAGAAGTGTTGTCCTCTAAAATGTTTTGGTCTCCAGGACTCGCTATCTGGCATCTCTCATCAATGTGAAAATTGCTTACAAAGAACATGGTGGGCACAAGAGGGATGACACATGATCACATGGATAAAAAGCAAGGGGCAGCTGGACAGGACAGGTTAGGTCTGTAGTTCCCCTGCTTTGCAAAATATAGACTCACCTGTTGAATGTGCCAGTTAGAAAAAACAATGAAGCCAAATTCTGTTAATTACTCTATTAAGTTTTACCAAGTCTCATCCTTACTAATTCTGGCTCAGCTTCAGAGCCAGGAAGGCTGGGCATCTGAATATAGAAATCACTTACCATTGCTGTGTCAGAAGAGAATTAAAAACCTCATAAATTTCCTCAAGTTATCTCTAAGTTAATGATGATGCCTTTAAGGACTTCTGAGCAATCAATAAAAAGAAAATTATAATTATTGTTATTGATTGGTCTATTTTGCTCTCATCCCTCAGAATGAAAAAGTGAAACAAAATGAAAAGGTTCTTTCTTACCTCCTAATCTCAGTTGAACATACACTTGCAAATGTAGCTTTCCTAAATAGCAGTAGCAAAAACGAACTCACATGTTTTGATTTTAGAACCCACTGGGCTCTATTCAGATGGAAATTTGATTTCCATGGTTCACCCCTTTGAGAGCTGGAGCTGTTTCCATGCGTCAACCGCGACGCAGGCTAATTACAATTTGCGAGCCACACATTTTTCCAGACTGCTCCCATGGCAAATGCTGAATTTTGGCCACATTTCCCCCTACTTCGTCAGTTTAATTCTGTATATGGATGATATAGCGTTGGGAAAAGTGTCACCACTAACTTATTGTCAGAGCACTCGGGACGCAGCAGAGACTGGTGGAAAGATAAGGGGACTCCAACTGAAGGCAGCTTAGTGCTGCCAAATGCCAGATTCGTGCATGTGTCCTGGGTGTGATTTAGTTCCTAATGTATGCAGGGTGACGAGGCAATTTTTCGTGCTATTGTTTTGCTATTATTCATCACTATTATTCATTCCATTCACTGGCACAATAGCGGTTTTGGCAGCCTCACACTCCTCACATGTTTATAATGGGCTTTTCTGTCAGGGTTTTGACATTTAGGAAGAATGGTTTGGTTTGGAGTAAGGCTTTATTCATTACCGTTCTGCAGCAATGTACATGGACACACTCCACTTCCCAACTAATGCACAAAAAAGATTTCACCACCTTCCTACCGAAATTCAGGTCTTTGACCCCATCCCTTCATCCTCTCATAGGCTGACCACTCTTCAAAACTTGGAAAGAGTCAACGCCAAACAGTCTCGAGCACATAGCGGCTCCTGCTGCGGATGCAAAAACCCTTCTCACGCATTATAGCACTTTGGATGGATTTACAAATATTAAAATAAAAGGTCATGAGCTAGAAATAGTCAGCAGCCTGCCTGGCCAGCGTGATAACATAAAGCTGTGTACTCCCAACCGTGGAAGTGCGACATTAAGTCTAATAGATTTCCAGAAACCAAATTTATCAGCAATCCTCACTGTTTGTTTCTTCAACATTGAAAGATATGGTTTCTGTATATATAGCCATAATTATCTTCAAAATTTAAATACATTAGTGCCTTCCTCCTATAGAAACAGGACGGTCACAGTTCCAGCCAGCAGATTCCCTTGGCCATGGTGGTATTTCAGGGGAATATGGTACCTCTGGTTGTGGAAAACGCCTCCCATTGTGTGTCTAGCACTTGAATGAGATCCATTGATGCCTATTCACACCATGAAAGAGCAAGGCTTTCAGTTCCTATACATGAAAACCTCTAGGTAAATGCATTTACTATTTTTATTTAGTCTCCGTTCACTGTTCTAACAGGTACTAATTTTCCTTTTTGTTTAGGGTCATCTCTGCTTTGGTTGCTCCACAGATCTCTGCTTGTTTACCAGGAGCAGTAGAAGCATTCATACAAATAGCAGGGTTTCAGAAATCTGTAAAGACCTCAGCTATAAGCTGCTTTTTGATATAAAAGAAAATCCAGTTCAGCTGGTACCAGCTGAGTCTTCACTACATTTACAGCTGCTACCTGCGCAATCTTTTAGTATGTAATTACCATAATAAGAAAAAACATCTCCATAATTATATGTGCGTAAAGCAAAATGCCTTTCTCTGGCCATCCAGCTAGAGCTGCAGATACAGATATGCACGCTTACAGAGGACACAGGGGATTAGGGAGGCATAGGAATAACCATGAGACAATTGTTGCCCCATATGGTGCATATTATAGGCAGATGTGTTTTGATCAGGATCAGCCGTGCAGAAGGTAAACCAACTGATTTTTTCTCGTTTACACTGAACTAACTTTGGTCACAGTGTAGGTTCGTGTGTTTTAAAACTTATGCGCACTTAAAAACGACTCCAAATGTGCTGGGGAGATTTGTGTCCTCAGAAGGTCTTCTGAACCAGGACATGAGCTCTGTCCCACCGTGGCCGGTCAGGCTGCGTGGGGGGTTTCCCATGCAGGGGTGGGTTGGGATGGGATGAGGATGGGATGGGATAGGAAGGGGATTTCCTCCACCACAGCTGACGTGGTGCCGGTGCTTTTTACAGGAGGTGCAGCACTGGCACTTTCTAGTTCTTTAGAAAGTAAATAAAAGAAAATCAGATTGCTGGATGGAATATTCTTGATGGGAACCACTCTCTTTCTTTCTTAGACACTGATAATGCACTATAGTTTCTTCTCACCAGACAAGATGGATCCTAGTAATTTTTTATTTCCATGGAGCCATTTCCATGCTGAGCTTTCAATTCTACTCCTCCACCTCCTTGCCTGATAACAATGAGAGTAGACTTTTAGTTTATAAAATAGAGCTATACCTTTTATTGAAAAAGATGGTTTAAAACCCCAGCATTCCTGAAGGAGGAAATAGCCAGAGCTTAAGTATTTTGCTAGGGAACAATTCAACAAAAAATGTTACATGTGTATCACCATCCATAGGTAAAACAAGGCAATTATAGGCAGACATGCTTTATTTCAGGTTTTCTTCCATCTTTCTGTTATCAAAACCAGACTCGATTTTGCATCCTTACTTGGTAATTGGCTAATAACTGTAATTTTCATCTTAAGAAGATAGGCTAGAAACCACTGTTCAGAAAAGCCCTACAACGTAACAATTGATCAATTCTTCATTACACTTGATGCATTCAGTTTACCACAGTCATTTCATTTGCAATTTGAGCTAAAAAAAACCAAACAGCAAAAATCTACTCAAAGCAATTTCAGATTGGAAAGCCATAACACAAATTAGTACACAAAGAAACAGCAGGCAATCAATTTATCATTTGCTACTATCTTTAACAATTTGCAGTCATTGTTGAGTGGCTTTTGAAACTTGCAAAATTTGATTATGTGAAAGCTGGTGAATGTCAGGCTTTGGTCATTTCTGTTTTGTGTTTTATGAGTTGTTTAGAGAACAGAGTTTGTATAGGTAGATCCATCTCGCATCTGCTAATATCCTGCACAAGCACGCATAGCTAAAACTTAGCATGGAAGCCCTGGCAGCTCTACTGCTATTCTAGTGTTATTCTAGTGTTAGTGTATTCTAGTGTTAACCCAGTTCAGAAAAGGTTTAGCTCCCACTAATGCAGGTATACGCCACTTCAAAAGACACACTGTGGACCTACATCTCCAAACAAGTTCATGAGTCAGCTGTGGTCCCACGTGCAAGACTGACTATTGCGTCTCCTACAGTATCCACCAGGTGGGTGGAATATTACAGAAATCTAATGATGTTTTTAACCCCACAGTTTGAATAACACACCTGTCAGCTCATTAATAAGAAGGGGTTTGCCTGTGATAGACTGTGAGAAGTGGTGGTGGCACATGCTGCTGTGCAGACCTTACACCTGTTCACATTTATTCATAGGTGACCTCGAGAAGGCTTTCTATTTTTTATCCCCCACAATGTATGTCTTTCTGCATTCAGAAATGAGGATCCCATTAACCTTTTTTAGCCTTGATGTTGAATTGAGTCGTATAAATATTCTTTGCAAGCAGTGGATATGCTCAGAGAGGCACTGGATGTGCTCGGTGCACAGTCTGCAGAATAGGCCTGGTGGAAGAGCAATGAAAGGCAAACAGGCGAGAGGAGAGGGAGCAACCTGGGGACATCTTCTTCTGGGTTTGGGTTCCACTGGCAATTTGGGTTCCACTGGCTGGTTTTCCCTGATTTGAAACCAGGTCTGCCACGTGCTGGGGCAATGGCCTGAGCACTTGGGTATTCCGTGGCAGATCCCCCTCCCACTGAAACTGCTCTCTTTTGTATAGTTTTGTTAACTATATATTGTTAACTATAACTAAGAACATGCCAACTTTGCCAGCTTCCAAAGCTGTTTCCCTTCCTTTGATTTTTCTTTGCACCTATGCATATTCAATTATGTTTATAAAATGCATAGTTTCATCAAGAAAATCTACAGGTCTGATACCAAAATGTTCTGCTGCCTCATGATATCCCTGCAGAGCAGAAACAAGGGAGTGGGATATTAAAACCAGTTTCTTTGCCCCAGCCTCTGCTTATTGGCTATAATGAGATGGGAAATGTCTCTTTTCTCTAGGCAAGAGAGTTTCTGACAGAAGCACTTAGCCGTAGGAGACGGTTTCACAGATGAGACTTCTGAAGTGGGTGAGATATAGATGCAAAGTCCCTAAAGAACAAGGTTTACCTGCTGTCACTTGCTCCAGTCTCACTGTGGGAATTTAGGCATCTCCCTGCTCAGGCTCCCGCTTGTGGTGGCTGCTGTCCTCCTGCCTTTCTGGTCCACATGCTGTGCAGCAAAGAATATTGCTCCTCATGGACTATGAAAGCTGAACTGCTTTGGATAAGTGCATTCACTTGCTTTAGAGGTGGGCCAGGTACTTTATTGTGCACTGCAGTATGAGTAAACCTCCTTACTGGACTTTCACTCTCACCCCATTTTATTTAAGCGACCTTTACACTTAAAGTCTCATTTTTTGTGAATAAAATTCAGAGACAAAGGGTGGTCAAAAATAGCATCATCGTGCCTCTTAAAGAATTTCCCTGCCCGCCTGATTCTTAATTAATTCTGTTTCCTTTGAAAAATTGATGTTGAATTGCTTTTCTTGTTTTTAGGTTAGAGTTCGGGTTGGTTTTTTTGGAGTCTTTTGCATTGGCTAGACTAATTCTGCATCTGATCATGTTTGGCATGTTTTGATCTCAGCAGTCCAGAAACCAGCTTTTCATCAACAGAAGCATGCCGCACAAGGCTTATTGTCTCTCATTTGAAGCACATTGCGGACAGGTCTGTGTTTCTGTTCGACGACCACCAGAAGACCCAACGTTCAGGCCTGCCAAGGTGAATCACACTGGGATCGCAGGACTGAGATGCAGCTACTTTTCTCTTTTTCACTTCAGCCCCCACCGTTTACCCACCTACCTCCAGCTTACTCTTTTGGCAGGAACTGCAACTCTCTATTTTACACCACATATTACTTTCAAACGTGGTGTGAAAGGAAAGCCAGGATCCAAATTTACTGTGAAGATCTTTGCTAGCTATTTTTTAGCCTCTCATTCCTTCTCTGTCATACCACTGTAAAATTGTAGGCTAAGGACAAGTTTCATTTCATCCTTTCTATTATTTGCTGAAATAAGCGTCTAGTGTAAAGGAAAGCACTAAAATCTAGGTTATTTCCTTACAGAACATGCAGATTCAACAGCATGGCTCAACATTAATAACAACTGAATGGCTAAATCCCTGCAAACTGGGATAAAAGGTTGCTCCTAGGGATCCAGCAAACGCACTTAAACCATTGAATTATCTTAATTCTAAAATAGCCTTCCAGCAGTACCATGGGGCCAGGCTACACTTTGGGTTATTTTGCTGTATCTGGAATTTTGAGGCTGTTCCAGAGACAGACAGGCATAATGAAAAGCAGAGTTGGCCAAACATGTGAAGACTTGAGGTATAAAAAGATTAACATCTGCTAATGTTCTACATTTTTCTGCCGCAATAATGTAAGTACAGACAGCACCCAGAGCAAAGCAGAAAGGAAGATTGCATGTAGGAGGGACAGAAAGACACAGCTATAAAACTGTGCTGTAGTAAATTTTGAAAAAGGCAACTGTTGAACAGATGTTACCGGCGCATGGAAAATTTAGTAAGTAGGTGATTTGCAATTCAGTGGTCCGGTGAGGAGAAGTGACTTATTTCAATCTGAAATGAAACCTTTCAGTTTTTCCAGAGAAATAGAATCGCTAAAATCACAAAGAAAGACTGATAATAATTGAAAGTCGGACTACGCTCCTCTTCAACCTGAAATTAAATATCTCGGAAAGAGGAGGCATCGAGTCATTTCATTTGCAAAGACATTGAAAGGAAACATTTCAACTTTTAGAAAAATACACTACTTTTTCTCTAGGCCAAATAGTTTGTCACATTAAAAATGAAACTATGGTAGATCTTGCTGATGTAGAGAAAAATGTCACCATTGCCATTTTAACCCAAGCTCTGTTCACTCGAAACACGCTCCTGAGGGTGCTCGTGTCATTGGGTTTGCTCCAAGGAGCACAATCTCTGTGCTTTTGTTTTCCCTATCTCAACTGCCTTCATTCACATGAACTCCTCCGTATGATGAGCCCTTATTTTTTATTCTTTTTATTCTGACTGCGGGATGGTCAGATCCAAAACATAGGTCTCCTGCAAGACCCCCGTCACATTACAAACTGGAAGCTACACAGCTCCTATTGCTCTGGCGCCAGGAAAGCAATGCATGCACCCAGCATAAACATATAGAAGAATGAAGTGTGTCTTGGCATGGCACTTATCCCAACCCTGATTACCCAGTGTAAAGAGCACAGAGGCATTTTGGCATGAGCAGTGCTGAAAAGAGGGTCAGCCCACTGCTTTTCATGATAATCCTTCTTATCTCTAAACTATTGCTACAGCATATGCATGGGAACATGAGGCAGGGAGACCACTTTGGTCTGTTGGCAGTCCTTCTATAATAGATGTATTTCCCTGTCCTCTACCTCAAGCAAGGATGCCTAATTCTGATTTATCTCACATACTGTAGTGATCAGCCACATAAATGAATGACTTCTCTAGCTTTGCATCCAAAACACTCTGGATTCATGTCACCTGCAATATTTTTACATATTTCTTCAACAGCAAGACACATTCATCATCTTCATCTGTCCTGAGAGACAACTGCCTTTCCTAAATTTTGCATCCTTTTAGGTTGCAATTCTTCTTAGCCGTGATGCAAATTTGTTCATGTTGCCAGCAAGTCTGATCTGCCATTAGGGTCTCAATCGCTGATACGGATAACACAGTGTAGGTCTGACTTGAAGTGGTCATCTGAACCAGCTAATTTCTGTATTTCTCTCAAACTCATTTCTTGGTATTCGTTACTTATTCATTATGACTCCTTGACTACAAAGAGTACATCAAAGCTGAATATATCTCTTTAATCAGGGACCACAAACATTATCACTCTGATCATAGGACTGCAGCTTTCATATTTTCATCTCAGACCTATTCTTGGAATGTGTCCCATCATTTAAAATCCTCTTCTAAGGTAGGAAAAACGACCTTTTCTCTTTCAAGGCAAACCTTTTCTTAGGATCACCCATGGACTTCATGGGTATGTGCCAAGAATGACATAGATTTTTATACAGATTGAATCTTATTTGCAATAATAATTTGCAGTAATTTTGCATAGCTAAAATCCTTTCAAAGATTTCTTACAGCAGCAGGTTATTTTGGCTGTGATTTCATGAGAAATGGCAGTCCATCTCTTTGCAAAAGGCTCTGCAAATAGTCATTAAGCTAAGCCTCCTTTCCTATGAGAATAAGAAGTAAAGAACCGAGATGTGATGATATTTGTGTATGCATATGCTATATGTGGAGACAGTGGAAGAATCTGCTTTTCAGCCTTTTTAGAAGATAGGTATATGTATATATAATAGCTAAAATACGAGTTGATTTTTTTCTGCCAGACCAAGTAGGAGTTGGAGCTGTTAATAAACAACATTAAGATTAAACAGAATAAACAAAACAATTAATCATTTCTTCTGGCCCAAGTAATATGAACAGTACAGCTGACAGCCCCTCTTACAATGACGGGGGGAAAAAAATCCCTGTCTATGAGACAAAACCTTGCTAGGAGAAAGAGAGAAATACGTTGGGGAAAACGGACTGCTTGTCCCTGTTGTCCTGAGGTCTAGCCTGGGCCAGGAGCAAGGAACTACAGGACACTTGGGCAATACAATAGAAGGTCAAAGCAAATAGGGCAGGAAAGGACTGGGGAAAGTCATGTAACCCACCCGCATTCAACAACGTACACCACGGATTATACACAATCCCATTTTCCACACGTGGGATAACATTTGTGAACTTTAGAGATGTTACTGTTGTTTGGTCTGTGCTCTTAGCAGAGTGTATTGGTTTGAAGCAGAACTTATCTTTCTGAGCAGCTCCCAGAAATTCCCTAAAAATGTTGCAAATTCTTTTGCTCAGGGCCTCAGGTGCTGCCCCAGGGGAATATCTGTAGGGTCCCTCCTAGGAGAGGGCTCTGAGCAGTCCCCTGTTGCTCAACAACAAGGAGGGGGTTGTTCACACCCTTGTCTATTTAGGGCTTGGCATGGATTTTACATGCTTGTTTTACTCTCTCTCTGCTAACAACTTGCCCCTGAGTATTTGGAATCAGTATAAAGTGAATAGAGTGAGATACCATATGTTGATTCCAGTATGCTTTTTGGCTGATAAAAGTGAAAAGTATAAGCTCTTTGTGAGATTATTGCATATAAATGATTTAAGGCAATTGTATGGATAAACTAGAAGAGCAGTAGCTTTACCCATTAAGATTTTATCTAAATAATCCAAATGTTATGAAGGAGGAAAAAAATAAGTAGAAGGTTGGGTAGCAAGATCGAACTACCTACAAATCTGATCTCTGATCATGCAGAGATTTTGAATATTAAACTTTTTTAGTACGTCTAAGAGATGCTTAGTATGTAGTGGTGCATCAGAACTGTTACTGACTCTTGCTTGGGTGGATGTGTATATTTTGCTACTGCACATATTTCAGGCAAACAAACATAAGTGGCAAGGGAAAGGATGTTGTTCCTTGATGCAGTTGTTCTCTTGACACTTCATACTATGAAATACACTCCAAATTTCCCAATAGAAAGAGACTGAAATTATGAAGAATAAGATTGACTGAAATGGATGACGGTGTTTAAAAAACGTTAGCTAGTATTGATGTTTTAGAGAAAAAAAAATACTTTGAGAATGCTGCCCCGAGGAGGTGATTGATACGGCTGCCACGGGGGCCTGTGTCACGCTGGATAAGTCACTCCAGCCATGTCAGAGGTGATCATTACTTTTATGCTCCTTGTTTTCTGTGTGCCTGACTGACGACCCTGATATGCAGAAATATGAGGCACTTAAAGCTTAGCTGTTGTTGAAATCTCAATGTCGGAGCTGGCTGCGAGCTTTCTGATGAAAAATTTTTCTGTTGGAAAACGTTGACTTGCCACAGCAGAGATTTTCACAGAAGTGTGTTTTTCCATTGAAGTTATTGTTGTGTGATTTTTAGTACAGAATTGCTGGAGGGAAAAAAAAGGGAGAAAAGAAAAGGGAGGAAGCTCTGCACTTTGGAATAATCAAAGCACATGAGAAATGGCAAAATGGGAGGCTTGGGCTCTGCTCTGGGTCTGCCCCAGCAAAACTTCCCAAATTAATGCTGTTATCTCCTGGGCCGATGGCTATTAGGGGATTGGTGGTGGGGGAGAGGGGAAGAAGAGGATCTTTCTCCCTTTCCCTCTCTTTCTAAGTGTTTTTACTAAACATTTCAAAAGGGGTTTGTTTCATTCTAGTGTGAAAGAGTGAAAAAAAAAGTCTCTGTACTTTTCATGGAAGGGGAGAGCTGCTCCGTACCTGGCTCCCCTCTGGCAGCTCTGGGTTCAGAGACTAGACACCTCAGCAGATGGGACACTTTCAGACCCATTTCCCTGTCTCTGAAACCATTAACTTGTTGGCCTGGAGACGCTGGTGAAGTCAGGATACCTCACCCCTCGCACTTGCCTTTTACTCACTAGAGCAGTAACGCTGTCAGAGAAGGAAATCGCCCCATACGGTGCAATTGTTCTTAATAATCCATGCCAGCATTTTCCCCATCACCTTATTTTCTCCTTTTCTGAGGCAGGATTTAACATTGCTAAGCCACCCGCCTGTGGGGTTTGCCTCTCCCCTTCTCAGCTCCAGGTGAAGAGAGTTTTGTGGACACCCATCTCCCCAGACAACGTGTCCCACCACTTAACTCTCTCATGGTTAGAAAGCGTCCAGCCTTTGCCTGTGTTGAGGTCAGGCCGGTCTCCTTCTTCCTCTGCCGTCCATGGACAGGGGGGAATAACCACCTGCTGCCTTCTCTACTCCCCATGTTAGAAGACTAAACACAACCCCTTTCAGTGCTCTCTTCTCTAAGACAAGCCTATTTCTTTTAACTTGCCTTGCAGGTCACATTTCCAGGCCCCTTCATAGCTTTGCTGCTCCCTTTTTGAACTGTCTCTAATTTGTGCAGCTTTATTTAAGTATGATGATCAAACTTAGACATAGTATTCCAGCTGTGGCCTCTCAAGTCCAAGTGCACAGGTCTAATGAGTTGCTTGCTTGATGTGCACTACCCTCAGTAACAAATTTTATTCCTGTTAATTTTTCCTAGTAACTGCAAGTTGCGAGTCATTAGGAACCTGCATTGAAGGTGGTCTGGCTGGTTTGTAGGTTCTCAAATCATCCTTCCTTCACTTTCTGATGGTAAGTACTAAATGTGTGCTCCTGTCTTTGTCCTTTGGATCTCAGAGGTTGTCCATGAGTTTTGAACATACTTTTTAATGATTCAAATAATGATTTGGCTATTATTCAAGGCGGATTCAGCAGTTATGGACAACCTGGATATATCCATTTTTAGCTGTCTCTTCTTTTTGTGCCTTGTGTTCCTGTTACCATCTTGAAATTAACTGTGCTAAATATCTGATTGTAACTAAATTTCTCTGAGAAGACTGAAGCAACAAAGACGTCGAATGCATCTGTATTCGCTATGTCATTTTACCTGCTCTCCTTCCCTGTTAATGGACCTGCACTACTTTCCTTTGCCTTGATAACATTAGTAATATTTGCCCTTCACCCCACAAAGGCTGTGAAAGTAAATTAATGACTGAGCATTAAGCACCCAGTCACTATAATAAAGAAGGAAAAAGCCTATCAGGAAATGAATGGCACTTCCAAGATGGTTTTTGCTACTTTGTGGCATACACGCATTAAAGCCACGTGCTCACAAATACAAATGACATGAAATACTGGCTCACTGCTCAGTAATGGAGTGCCATCTATCCTGGGCACTGAAGAAAGCACCAGTCCTCCAGCAAATCAGTGCATGGTCATGCCACAGAGACTGGATGAGAATTTGCAAGCACAAGGAGCAAAGGAAGGCAGCACAAACAACCTTAGCTCTGGGGTTTCCTGGTTTGTGAGCGCTTCCCATCACAACTTTGTGTGTCGATAGATGGAAGGTGAAATATTTGCTCTGCCCCAAGTGCTGGGTAGTGTCCTGTCGGCTTCTTCAAGGCACTGAGTGCTTCCTCACCTCGGAAGAAGTTAGGTCTTTCACTCCTGCCTGGGACTGTAACTAGCGCTGTTACTGTTCGCTATTTTTGTAGTTCCTTATCCACAGATGGAGAGAATAATACGCTCTTAATGATTACATAAATTTATAGGAATTTCTAGCACCCCCTTCTGTAGTGTCTGATGACTGCATGATTGTGCCAGGCAGTCTTGCTCTCTTCAGGAAACATTTGAAGATGGTAACTGTGACTTGCACAACTCTTTATGAGTGTACACAATGACGTAAATTGTCAATGGAAATTATTCTGAAGTGAACTCAGGCCTCAAGCCGAAACAGCGCTACGAAAAACTCATATAGCACCATGAGGATGACTAGCAAAAGTGATCTTTGCAAGCTTTCTGTCCCCCCAACATATTTGCTTGAGATTACTGGGGACCAAATGACAACCTGACGTGATGTGACCTACAGCACCCTCTGCACCAAACTGTAGAAGTTTCGAATGACTTCTTATGGATCATTTCTTCCTTGGAGAGTGCTACGGTGCTGATACTCTGGTTGCCCTATGGCTCACATGACCAGCTGTTTTGTGACTTGTATCTGGCATCGTTCTACCCAGAGGGAACAATTTAAAGTAGACTGTGCTGTCTTTGTAGCAACCAAGATTCCCTACAATAATAATATTCTTATCTGGTGGCTTGTAGCAAAATTAAGACCTTATTTTCTGCTGAAGAGGTGTGAACAATCACCAGAGTGGGTCTGGAGCTGACCCCAGTTTTCTCCCAAATACTCTTTTTTTCTTCTGTTGTCCAATCTGGCTGCTGGGGATTTCACTCACAGGCTCTCATCTGACCCCTCTGCCCATGACTGTAAAATTAATTAGACATGCCTCTCTCCATGCATGCTCGCTAAACAGACTGTCCATTCCAGCACTAGTTAGTACAGGATTTGCATCAATATTAACAGCAAATATCTGAATACGGGGCATGAAAATTTTGCACTCTGCCTGCAGTACAAATCAGCTCATTGTACATCCTCTCCTTGTCCTATATGCGTAGCCTTTTGTCTCCTGTGTCCTTTCGACTTAATTTTAGTTTGCCCTTTACTTTCACCTCCATTACTGTGTTATACATGGGCAGTTGACTATGTGACTTAATCATATCAGCCTCCTCCTGCTGTTTTACTTCAATCATCTCCAACCTTTCTCCACTGAGCTGACAAAGATACTTTCTCCTGCGCCATGGAAAACATGATCTAAAACAATATGATAGTGTTAGAGTTCTGCATGTATAATTTCAATAACGTCCCATGTAACCAGTCACCTGGCTGGTTTTTTTAATGAAATCGCCCTTGTTATCAGCCTGTTTTCATTCAGTTCTCACAAAAGGATTGCTCACAGCGTGAGTCATGCCAGACATTTCAGTATCTCTGTCAGGAAGTGAGTAAAGACAATAAAAGGGCTACATGCAGACAAATTTTTGGAAATACAACATTTAAGAGCAGCGATGCTGCTGATAGCTTTCAGTCATTTTGCAGAACATTAAGAAAAAAAGCAACCAAACCCCAAAAGTAACATTTTGTTCATTAATACTTTCGTATTGCTCCCCACCATGTTTACTTCCATCTGTTATGTAACTCTAAGGTTTCCAAATTTATTTTGCATTTTAAGATCTTCTGCTCTCAGAACTTTCTTCTCGGTAAGAATAACGGAAAGCTCAGCAAGGCAAACAAAGCCACTCATCTAATCATGTAAGGCTGGGGACGAGCCCGCTGCCACGGCTCCAGGGCGGTGGTGCAGAAGGGTGCTGAGAAATGGGCTCTCCTGCTCCCACTGCACCCTTAGGTGCAAGGGTGAGCACGGGTACCTCTGGCAGGGGAGGTGATTTCTGCTCTCAGCCCCCTCCCGTCCGAATAAGAAAGGGATCGCTACCGCATGCACACAAGCGTACGCTGAGATCATCTGTTGTTTTTGCCTACGTGTTTCTCTCCTGAAAAGAACATTTTTTTGCAAAGTCAATTGGCTATGTCAACATCATTATGAAGCTTTCCTGGCACTGCATCTGCTGATTGATGGCTGTGAAAATGCAGCATATTTCATTTTCTTTTTCTAGACATGAAGCCAGCTGCTAATGGTTTTCACAGGGTGAAGCTGGCAGCTGCAGGATCAGGTCTCAAGGCTCTAAAATGTACATTTGCAGGACAGCCACCTGGGCTTTTGGCTGTTTCACCACTGGTCATTACTGCTCATAAGAACTGATCTAAGCAAAATGGGTGCTGAGCCTGGCTGTAAATTCTGGGGCTTGATTTGGGAAACCACAGCCATTAGCATCAGATGGAAATGATCTCAATGATCTTGAAATCTTTCTGTATGCAATTAAAACTTGCATCGCCTGTTTCCAAAACTACATTAAGTCCCACGGTCTAACAATTGACACTTATTTAGTTTTATTCATTTGCCTCTTCAAGTCAAATACAGAAACTAATACATAAGTATTACCCTCCTTATGTTAAATGTGAATGCTTGCTGAAGAATGAACTAAAGCACGAATGCCAGAGCGTCATGAGGCTGAGTGAGAGTGAGACTGTGGCTCTCTGCAGACACCAGACAGCAATAAGTAATCTTCTCCTACAGGTCTTGGATAAAATTGGTATCTAAGTACTTGTTCCTTTCACTCTAGAAAAAGGCCATTTGATTCCAACATGTCTATATTTTGCCTGACTTTCCTGTATTTCGTGCACAGCAAGGGGCTGGGGGCTGCGGCAGCCGCTGAGGCCATCTGGGCTATGGGACTGCTGTCCTGCTTATTCAAGCCCCATGCAGCGCCTTCTGGTTTTACGAAATCCCTCTGTGACTATGAAGAACGGGGTAGGATTGGTCCCTCCTAGACGTGTAGATGGCACGTTCCTCTGGGAAGTGGAAGCAGGATAAACACATGGGCTCTGGCAGTGCTGCGTGTTACTCACCAGGCTGACTTTTAACAAACCAGGCTGGATGCCTTATCTTTCCTAGAGAAAGATAGGCTCACCAGGATGCCTGGGGAAAAAAAAGGCAGAGCTGTGAAGAGATTCACCATCAGTTTTGTAAGCTGCTGTCAGGCGGGAAGCAGCCTGATCTGCCTTTGCATTTACATTTTTTGGAGTGTTTCACAATGACTTAAATGGGAAAGAGCAAGGCAGAAATGATCGGTTGTGTGGGAATTCCTGAGAGTAGCAAGAGAATTTCATAATTGCACAAAATCATGCAAGCACAAATTTTGCATTGTTGGCCACTCTATCCTCACAGAAAATTGACCTTGACACACACTTGAACAATTTTAAACAGGTGAAATAGGGTCCATAAGCAGAAATACTGTAAATCAGAACCGTCCTTCCAGGTAGGAAAGTCCTGTTTGCTTGATTTCTAATCTATATGATCAACAAAAAGCATTCATAATTGTTAAGAGGCTGAAAAGTAGGCCTAGAGTGTATATCGCTTTCTCCTGTGAGGCTCTGTGGGTCGAATTTTCTCTCATCAGCATGTGCCACAGAGGCTTTAGATAAGGAACTGGTGAAGAATAGCTGAACAGTGAAAGCTATTATCTCAAAAGACTGATATTTACTGGATTCCTGCTTTTTACCTTTCTAGCTGAGTCACAGAATTTCCTTTGTTGCTGCACATTCGTTTTCCTCCTTTGTCTAACAAATACCATTGAATTGAGTATGCGCACGTCTTATATACTGTTATCTAGAATTATCTCCAAAAACTCTTTTAAGTCCTGTTCACATACAAATGAGACTTGAATACTTCCAGGGCAGAGCAGTACATTAACAAGCCTGAGAATTAACAATAGAATTTGGTCAATAAAAGAAGGATATACTATCTGATCACAAGGTGACTGTTTCCACTGTAACGTGAAAAGCTACTTTCAGTGCTGAAAATACAGTAGAGAAACAGTTAAATTAATGCCCCTGTATAGACCTCATTTGGATCCCTGTGTACATGTTCAGATTTGTGCAAGCAGAGGGAATGGCTATTAGGATAATCAGGGGAATGAAGAGCTTGCTTTGTAAGTAGAGATTAAAATTAATTTGCTTAGCCTAGCAAAAAGGAGACTGAGGTTGCATTTCATGTTGCTGATACGTACATAGTGGGGAAGGGAACTCTGTAGGCTAAGGGAGAACGCTGTTCTGAGAACATCTGCTGTAGGAGCAACATCTATGAACATATTTGGAGTGGAAAATAGGGAGTTTATATTTGGAGTGGAAAATAGGGAGTTTCTACCTACTGAAAGGTAAAGATCTAGGTGACTTGAGCAAAATATCTATTTCTAAGATGAATTTGATTGCTGCCTCTATAGCAAGGGACTTGGACTGAGCAAGAGCAATGATATGGTTTGTACAGGAGGGGCTTTTATAATGTAGCTGAAGGAGCTCTGCAAGGTGGCATTTGCCAAATCCTCTTTCCAGTATATCTTCTCAGAACCTGGGTGTGACCAAAACAAGTCCTCCTCTGTGTGGCCTGCAGAAAGCCAAAGATACCTCCAGCCACGCTGGCTGGACTGACAGCTCTAGCAGACCCTCCCCTTTCTCTTGTGGATGTAACACCTGAAAAACCTTCTGGAGACTGAAAATGAGTATGATGCATAGAATCTCCCCCACAGGTTACTTGGGTTTGTTTGGTGAAAGGAGAAATATCTGCATGTTACTGCAGCTACTGAAGCAGCGAAGCTGGAAGGTTCTGGTTCAGGGGATCAGAGAGCTCTGAAAGTTTTGAAATGTTATTCTTGCCCTCACCCACTGCAGATTTGAATTAATGCCTACAGGCCACATTATTGTTTATAATATTTCATTTTTTGATAAAAAAATTTTGAAAACTATTATCTATTTTGTTATTTTATCATCAATTATTAAATTATGTTGGGGGGGGGTTATACATTCACCATTTTATCATAAAGATCCTGGAATATAAAAATGTCTGATTTGTAGACTCTTACTATGAATAAATTAAGCTGGATTTATGAGACTTACGGTCTGTTCTTCCCCTGTTCTTTGGAGGGCTTTGTGAATGTGCAATGAGAGCTCTTATTTCTTATTATGGAATTTTATTGCCACCGTGTAACTGGGTTAATATAAGAAGTATAAATAGGGATATGCATTTGCCTGTGAGATGTTTTAATATGGAGAAGAGCATGTGAAGTTCGAAAAATATGAACTGACGTACAGACTATATATCTTACTCTGTAAATAGGAAGAGAAACCATTTCAAGTGCTGAAGAAAGAATGGAGTATGTGGGAATTGTCCCCTAGGAAAGGTAAAAAAGTCATCGGTTTTTTTTAAGCCATCTTGCTCTACTCTGCAACTACATTTTAGCAAACATCCTAAAGTGCTGCAGTTGCTTCCCCTCACCTGCGGGTCTCCTGCACAAACTTTCATAAAGTGAAAGAAAGGGCGTAGAAAGCAAGAGAAGCTGGAAAGGTCTAACAGCCAGGATATTTTGCCTTCTAACAGTTCCTCTTCTTTTTGGTCTACCAGAACTTGGCTGATGTTCGTTCATGTAGACTGAGACCCAGACAATAATCACATCTTATTTTTAAAAGAAAAAAAATCGAGACACATGAAGTACTCTTTGTAGTGAAGAATACAAGCTAAATCCTGTAACTCTCCTGTGCAGGAGCAAAAAAAATATCTCGTTCATCCCTGTGCCATCTTCTCATCCTTTACATACTTCAATGGTATTTTAATAGCATTAAGTCCAGTAGGATACAGGCGATGTCCACGCACACAAATGAAGGGAAGGCAGAAGGCTGCTGCCAGCAGATGAGGATGGAGCCAGCACAGCTGTGCCTAAAGAGATAACAGCTGGAAAGGACCGAGGTGGCCACCGAAAGGGAGAACAGCTGGAAAACCAAAAAAGCGGTTTTAAAGGAGGCGCACACAAACTGGCTTAACTGCGAGAAACAGGTGTCGGGTCTGGAGAGGCGAGATCGCCTCGCGGGCTGCAGGAGCCCTCGCAGGGGGACCCCAGGGAAGGAGCGGTACCGGGAGGTGGGAAGGAGAAGGGGGAGTCTGTGCTTCATACAGATTGGGGGAAAGACCTTTGTAGAAGCTCTGCAGCCTTTGGGCTGTGGCAGTAAAAGGCCATGGGAAAGGGGTTTGGCACAACGGACTGTTTTGGTTTTCCTTCAGAGCAGAAAGGACTGCTGGAAACCGGCACGAGGCTGCTGCTGCTACCACAGGGCCACTGCTGCTCTCGGTCCTCTTGGACAGGTTTCCTTCTGCTGCCAACAACAGGATTTGCTGTGGTTTTCTGTAGGAATGGGATGGGGAGAAGTTCACAGGCAGGCTGACTGTAAAGCTCAATATTTTGGAGTAGGGGTTTGTTGCTCTTTGCACAGTGCTATAGATTATAACCTTTTATTCTCTTTTTCACAGTTAACAGACCCATTTTCCTTTGGCCCTAAGTATGAAGAGTGCAACAGGCATTCTAAACACAATGGGCATTTTATTTAGAAGGTTAAAAATCACACTAGTCTAGAACAAAACTGTGATTTCCCATTGATCATCACTGCTGTAGCCATCTTTGCTGCTCTGTGGTGTCAGACGGAGAGCTAGTGCGTTATTGCTGTATTATGTTTCACTGTGAAATCCAGTCAGATTAATGACTTTGGGGTCACTTGAGATTTACATAATTTATATCGATGACTTGCTGTTTAAAGTGTTTTACAAAATCAGGAAATAAATTGTAGGTTTTATAAAAATATCATAATTAAAAATTGACTTGTACTAACTGTTGGCTTCAGAAACGTGCATGAAGTTCAAGTATGATGGATTGTTTTGCTCAATGAAAACTATAAAAAACCAGGAGAGATTTATGATGATAAAAAGCATTTTTTTTTAGGTGGTTACATTATCAATCTTTATATTGAGCCAAATGCTGCTTGCATTTCTTCTGTGCATATTTTATTGACTTCATTGTGACCAATTGTGGAAGGAGAGCAATATTTGTGTTATAGTGAAGAAATATTATCACATTCAAAATCAAAACGTGTTCTTGAACCAAGTATAAAACTTCAGAAGCCAGAAATCAAAGACTTGTTTTAGTTATGTCTTTAATATGACTTAATCACTCCAGAATTTAGCAAGCTGTGATAAATCTTTCTGCTATAAAAACAGAAGGGAAATTTTCTTGCCTTTCCTCACATTAGCAATCAAAATATTCAGATGGTGAATGTTATTTTTTTAATAGTTTGATTTGGGAGAAGCAATGAAAAAAAAAAATGCAACGGGAATGTGTGACATGTAAGGCTGCTCTCAAAGTTTTTTAATGAAAATGGGTTTGTTTTAATGAAAAAGGGCAGCTGTTAAGATGCAAAAAGGAGCCAAACTCTGCTCTCTGTATGCCTGGTCTATTCCCAGTGAAAATCAATGGAGTTGGACAGGACCAACGGCCTTGAATTTAACATGGCATTACAGGGTTCATAACATGAGATCCCTGTGTAAGAAATTAGACACACTCTCCTATTTTATTTGGTATCAAACAAAAACTCAGTTGTTTGAGCAGGATACTGAGATGTGCAAAAGAACTGCTAAAAATGTAAAGTTCTACCTTGTTGCTACAATTAGAGATGAAGCAAGAAATGCTTTCCTACCCCTTCCCCCTGGAAGAAGGGTGCTGGGGGAGACAAAATGTCCAAGCTCCAACCGCTGCCCAGGAAAAGACTGAGCAGGAGCTGGAGACCAGAAATAGCAGATGTTGGGATGAGGTGGGCTCTGGGCAGGGTGGGAGGAAGGCAGAGTCCTGGGACAGCGATGGCTGGCAGAACAGCACCAAAACACCTTGCTGTAGCTCATCTTGCAATCATGAACTCAGGAGGAATGAATGTGGTGGACAAAGGTCTCTTATTTGTATGAGACATACTGTACAATTGCAGAAGCAGGGCAGTGCGAGCTGGAGGCTTGTTCTTTTTAATCCAAACCTTTCCTATAATGCAGCAGTGTGTGCACAGCAAGAAGCACTCTCTCGTGATGAAACTACGTGTTCCACAAGCTACGCCTCGCAGTCATACAATGTAATGGTCGTGCAAACAGGGAGAGAGATATCTTTCTGATGGACCTTCATGAAATGGGTTTGAAATGAGTTTTGATCCGCATGCCAGATATCTGTGATAATAAAAATGAAATTCCACTTAATGGCTACTTTTTCCCTAGTTTTGCAGTCCAATTCTGGTTTGCTTCACTATCTTACCTCACTGAGAACCCTAAGAGAAGCCAAAACAGGATGGGAGTTTCTGTGAATAACAAATCTGACAGCATGAGGCAAAAAGAAAAACATGGAAAAGATACGTAAAGCTTCTCGATGGTGATCACGTAGCGTAAGTAAGTGATATGTTAAACCCAAGAGACCAATTTTACTCCGTGGCTGTCCTACAAATGCTCTTCTGCTGTTTGGTGCTGTCTGTTGTTGTCAGCTCGCATGTTCCTTCGCAGCTTCGCTTGGGTTTCAAATGAACGATCACACGCTGATAAGTTTTCTGGGCCTTTATTTCCCAGTTCCCTGAATTATGGGTTAGTGGCCAAATCGCACTGATAAAATCTCCCAGATGCCTTATCTGAGTTTCAGAAATAAATAACTTGTTGGGTTCACTCTTGAACTCTCTCACAAAATAGATCACTAGGGGACACCAGAAAGAAGCAAAACTTTGTATTTAATCTGGAATGCTTATAAATTTATACAGTGGTTTTCAGGTAATCTTTTGTAGGGGTTAATTTAGTTTTCAAAAACCAGGGCAAATTATTTTTCTGCAGACGACAGGTATTTCCTACTAATGAAAATGGCATTCTAGAAGGCCCATGTTAAAGAGAGGAAGAAAAGCTTGTGTGCAATTTCTCACTCACTTAATTGCATGCTGATAGTGAAAAGGCACTGTGATTTGAAATTTTACTCCAAGCTAAAATAAGATGCTTGCTCTTATAGTTTAGTAACCTGTGTTAGAATACTGGCTAATATGACTGTATGAATATTAGTTTTTCAGCTGGGCTTAAACAAAGCGGTAATGATTTGGTTTTGGTAAAACTTCACTGCAATATCTTTAAGTTTGTAATTGTAGAAATATAGATTACAGTTTTTCAGAATTTGTCCCAGCTCTATGCTCACAAATCTTTGCAAATATATTGCATAAGGTGATGAGAGGTTTATCCAAGGATGCTTGAAAGGGCAGCCTGCTCAGGTATTTTGGTATTCAAGCACATTTTGGTATACTTGGTGGGGAAAGCACAAAGGTGGCACTGGGTGGAGTTCAGTGGGGATTTGAAGAAGAATTTGGCTCAGCACTGTTTTATTGCTGTCCTGTTCATTCTTAGTGCTGAGCAAAGGCAAAGTTTCCCTGTGAATATTCAGCCAACAGTCAGTTTGGCTTTAACAAAAACTGAGAACAAGTCAAGAAGCACCTCATTTACCAAAATACATATATTTCTGTATTTTTCCAGTGGCTTGATGCCTGTCACAGGAAAGGCCAGTGTCTTGCAGGAGTGCTTGGATGTAGTGAGAGCAGAGATCTGCCTGTGCCCAGCAAAGCTGCATCGTTCATACTCCTGCCAGTGCACATAAATGCATATTCTTCCGTGCTTTGTCTTGTCCTCCTTCAGTCTAGGTAAAACTGACATTGTTTCCCCCTCCTTTCTTGAATGTATATATTTTATAGCTAATGAAAAAGCTCAGGAAATATAACTGTCCCTCATATTGATTTTGCTTTTATATAATGCCTTTTCCCCAAATGGATGCCAGAATGCACTCTTAAAATCAAACTATATAGAACAATAATTTCTACCAGAATGGAAAAACATGGCAGCAGCTTAACAGCACACTTTAGTGCTAGACAACACTTTAGGAAATGAAGGTGGCTTTAAGGAGCAGAAATAATCTCGTGGCCTTGAAGAAGTTATTAGGTATGGGTATGGAGCAAGACCCAGCGCAGCCTTTCTCACCCCCAGCTGCCTGCACTGGAGGGGGGGAACGTCTCGCCAGCACCTTGCTCAGACCCTCTGGTGTTAAAGAATAGGTGTTCCCAGGCATACTTTATAGGCTGAAATATTATTTAAGCTATGCGGGCTCTTAAGATGTCAGATTTCAGTTCATGTAACAAATAGCGCAACAGCCCCCAGCCCTTCATACACAGAATTTACTCAAATATATTCCCGTTTAGCTGTCTGCTGTGCACCAGTGGGTACCTGCTGCTCCCAGCTCCAGAGTCCTCATCAGAGCCTCCCAAATGAAGGACTCTTTTGCCTTCAGTAAAACTATGATTTTTGTAAAGCATACATTAAGTTCACTTTATCTAGTTTTCTTTATGCAGAACATCCAGTTCCCTTATGCCCTCTCTTAAGCACAAAACAGTAAGGGACACAGGATAATCCATGGCTTTCTTTTTGCAGAAAAAGACCTTTGATTAAAAAAGTGGTTGAAAATCAGTGTGTTAGAACATTGCTTCATAAGCACAAACGAACGTAAATCACTTCTTTCTGCATTGTTGGGGACTCACAAACAAGTATTATTACTAATATTGAAATTTACTGCCCCTTTTATTTCGCTTGTTCATTCTTCTAAAAAATGTATGCTTTGGTTAGAGCTGGTCAGGAATTTTAAGTGTTGATTATTTTGTATGCCGTTAATGAAACTTTTCATAGAAATGTGCAAGTTTTGAGAGGACCTGTACTTTTTTTTTGGTACAGGTTTCATCTTAGGAAGGGAGGCATTTGGAGGCTCACAGACTTGGGCATATGGTTTTGACCAAAAAACATGTATTGATCAACTGAATGATCAGTCTATCTATCTGTCTAACTCTGTACTGGAATTGCTTTATTTTTATTTTTACTTTTTATAAATAGCAAATATACATTACGCCATAGAATGAATGAACCTGCTGTCCATTGCAGTTATTTACACCTTTACAGTAGACGAACACATGGAAGACTGACACTGAAGCCCTTATTCCAAGATGTATTTAATTACTAATAGAAAGTGAAACAGTTCAAATAAGAGATCTAACGATGTTGTCTCGAGCATAATCGATAGACCAGTTCTGAGGGCACTTGTCTGTGACAGAAGAGATTGATCCAGCTCCTGTATCCTAAACCACAACATCTTTCCTGTCAAAGTGATTAACAAAATATCAAGCTATCAGTTAACACTTTGGGTTTTTCCCAGTTTTGTCTCAGTGGGAAAGTACATTTTTAATTGTTTTCAATTGTTAAAGCAATCAGACAGAAAAAAACCTTCCTGTGTGGATCAACAGCAGTTATCCAACCTGAAGCAGGTTATCTTTGGGAAGTTGTATAGTCTATAAACTGTTATGCAGATAACCACAGTGCAGAGTTAGGCTATAACAATGGTGAGCCCTTGATGGAATTCAGAGGCCAAAATCCCACTTAATGGGTAGATTTGTACTGTGTATTTTTTGTGACCATCATAATTTTTCTTGCAGCATTTCTGCAGCACTAATTTTAGCGATAATTGCATGAAGCAGTGATAACAGTGGTGGCCAAAACGGTGTTTCCTATGCTTATGTACACATGTGGCCACCTGTGCTACCTTTTACAGGATTGCAACGTTTCAGTTTTATATTCAATTTAGCTGCATTGAAAGCAACATAAGTATTAATATATGTTAAGGTTGTCAACGACATACCTTATCCCTGTGTGCTGACCAGCGGCAAGGTTTTAGATCTGAGAAGCTCACCAAAGGGTCTTTCAGAAAGCCTGTGCTTCACTACCAGGGAAGGATTTCTCAGCGAACCTGATTAAAAGAAGCCAGAACAAAGTTGTCTGCTTCAAGGGTCTTAAAAAAATATAATCCAATACTACCACAAAACCCAGACTTGGGAAGACAGCTTGTTTTCCAGCTAATCATTGTATATACAAGTACTATTTAGTGTCTCTGCCGCCAGCCTTTCTGAGTGGTAAAGAAGCTCCTTCTAGCACAGTTTTTTGACCTTGCGAGTGCTTCTGTGCTGGGGTCCTTGGGAGCTGTGCGGGGCTGACCAGGCACGGCTCGCCAGGTCCCCTCGCATCCCGCCGGCGCTTAATGAGGATGCTTGCTATTCTCGGGAGGCAAGCCGCAAGCTCAGACCTAAGACAGAAGATGAAGTTGTTTTGAAACAGCAGATGAATAATATTGTCAGGAGTGTGTTAATGAGAGAAAATGTCTGTACACCCATGCAAGGAGTATAGGTAATAGCAAACAGAACAAGAAATGTTAGTGGCTAACAGACATTATGAAGCAGCTTGAATAACTGTGGGTGATTTTCATTGTAAAATACCAGTTATTGGGAAAACATGAAAAGGAAGAAGAAGTGAAGGAGTGGGGGTGGGTAGTAGATTTATGATTTATGTCAAAGCTATTTGTATTGCAAGGCAGCAATCATGTCAAGAGGAGAAAATAGTTGTAAAATTCCTCTGGGAGCTGTATAGCTTGTGCAGGGATCATAGTCTGCAACTTGAATCCAGCTATCCTGAAGTACATCAGTATCTTTAAGGCTAATGCCCTCACACAAGCACACGCTAGGGACAGGGATTAAGTCGAACTTCAGCTCTCCACATCCAAGCCCGAGTGCTTCCACTTGGCTGTAGTCTTTGACTATGATATCTTAAGGAAATGTCAAACCTTTTCCCCTGTGAGGTGTGTTGCAGCGGGCAGGGTTGCACTGGTGCTGTGCTGGGAGGCACAAGGGAGTCCTACCTGCTGCTGTTTCAGCAGATGCTGACCCGCCGGGCAGGGCAGGTCGTGTCCCTGCATAGGTACCCCCACGCCGGGACTGGGGGATGAACAAAATGCATCTTTGCTCCAGACCAGAAATGCTACAAGCTACTTCCGCTTTCCCAGTGTTAACTGTACACAGTGGTTTATTAGGGATTTCCTTTACAGATCAATTGAAATAACTAGTCCAGGCAAAGGACTGAAAATTATTTGGAACTGGAGGATTCCTATTTTCAACAATTATGAGTGAGACTTTAAAAGGATGTTATAGGAGAAAAGGAGCCCAAATGCTTCAGGAATGTTATAGGGTGTGGGTGGCTGAGTCCCTCTGGCACTTACAAGACTTTCTGTTGGAGCAAAAATCAAGTTCTGGGGTGATTATGGGCTAGCTAAGGGAGAAGGATAACTCTTTTACCTTCATTTTTATTCTGCTTTATATACATTCAGAAAATGAAATGTCCACCTATTTTAGCACTTGAAGAATGAGTTGCATGTACATTGTCGTAAGAAATAGCCTCCTCTTCATTTTCCCTGTGTTTCTTGCAAAAGAGAAACAAGGAATTAATTAAATTTCACCCTGTTTATGTCCTTGTTGCTAACTCTAGTCCTAACATCTAATAAAAGAGCAGAGCAAATGGCTCTGTGAATTTTTATATATTTTTTTTCTCTAGCCCATTAAGAAAAGAACAGAGCTGATGATAAGGTAGCCTGAGTGAATCAAAGTGTTATTGAGGGAGGTTGGGTCACAGTCAACTAATTTTATAGCATACCCATAGTTAATTATAAAGCAAATAATTGGAGGAAAGAAAGCAAATAATTGGAGGAAAGGGACAAAGACGACTATTAAAAATAATCTCTGAAGATGTTTGTGAATCTGCCTGTTCTGGTAGCTGGATCAGATCAACAAATAACATATCTGACTAATGCAGTGAGGTCTAATAATGCTAATTCTAAAGAAATTTTTAATTATTAAGTTATGAATAACAAAACATTAGCTTAGATATTAAATAAACTAGTGACTGAGTTTTACCTCCCTTTGCTCTTCACAGAGGTCTGTAGAAAATCAATGAGAGAAAATTCCATGAAAAGTTTGCATGACAGTCAAACATCAGGAAAATACAGTTTTAAACAGAGCTGACGCAAGCAGGAGCTGACACAATCCAGGCTCCATTCTGTAAAGGAATGGTCTTAGTTCAGATCCCAAGTCATTCTCCACATTCACCATTAAACTCATTATAGAGCTATTGATTCAGGAACTTCCAAGAACCCTCTCATCTCTGGGTCATCTTCTAGATTTTTTCCATAGACTTTTGCCTTCTGAAAGTTAGTGAACACAGGTTAAATGCAACTTGATCAGCCTTTTAAAAATTGAAGAGAAAGTAAGACTGTGAGTCTGGAACGGGAAATGTTATGCCTTTCCTTATTAGCAGGAGGAGGAAAAGTTGGGGTATCCACCGGTTCATGGAAAGTGCAAGAGCTACTGAGCTGATAAGGCATTAGCAAGATACTACATGAGGGATCATTTACTGAAACTGTCAACAACACACAAAGCTGTCAAGGGACAGTTGAGTTATAAAATGCTCCGGCTACCACGGGAGATGCATTACATTATTGTGGTATGCAGAGAAATTGCTATCCAGCTCGTGGAAGCTGCTTTGTGAACAAAATAGGGGAATAAGATAAACTCGCTCTCGATCGATGAATTAATATAAAACCAGCAAAAGGAGCAGAGCAGACTACTACAATCCCTCAACTATATTAGGCAATCAATTTTTTTCCTTCCAATATGTAGAATATTCCCTTGTGGCTCCCCCTGGATGCCATGCAGCGTGAACACAGCAATCAAAGTAATAGACGTCAGAATAATCAAAATAATATGTGTCAGAAAGAAGAAAATGAGTACATACATTCATTAAGTAAATCTCCTAAGAGCTTAACACACAAAATTCTTTCCAGAAAAGCTGTACAAACAATTGCATGCACTAACACATGGTTTTACTGGTGTTTCAAAGTCAGATGAAAAATATTCTTCAAACTAATCCACTTTTTTCAGATTTCACCATAAATAATCTCTACTTAGGGCAAAACACATAGTGTAGCTGTCACAATGAAATTAATAAAGGTCGTAACTGAAGGTAAAATACACCACTTTGAAGAAAACTGAAAAATCATTAAACAAGCAGTGTACGCTGCCCACCAAGCGTTAAAGACAATATCCATTTTTGTAGTGGATTGGGCATCAGCTATGTCCAACACTAAACCTCCACCTGTGAAGTGACAAGAGAGGTGCTTCATCCAGGAAGAAAGTAGTCAAAAACTCAGAACAAACCCATGAATATCCAAGGCAACAAACTGGTAGACAAAATCGGACAAATTGGTAATCTGGCTGCCTTGAGAACATTTCCCAGCAAACTGTTCAAAGGGATACAGCACAAGCCCAGTTAAAAATAAACAGAATGGTACTTCTCACAATATTCTCAGCCTTTTGAAGTAGCAAGCCTAGGTCACAAAAAAAAATTGGAGGAAATATATTGGAATGAAAGAGCCATTTCCAAAGCCAGAAATGTTTTATTAGGCTACAGAAGTGGTCTAGGGAAAAGTAGGAAAAAACAGAAAAGAAATTCTGTCTCTAATGAAGTTAGTGCAGGAATGACTTTTCCTTCTTTTCTTCAACTATATTTGTATGATATCATAGATGTAGCATTTTTGAAGTGAATGGATCCTTTCCTGATTAAAATCAAAGGGGATTTGGGGGAAATTTCAGGTATTGGTCATCTAAAATATGTTAAGTAGTCTAAAACCTACCAACAATACTTTGTGTCCCCTTAAGTTTGTGTGTGTAGCCATTTGACTTCAGAGTTTACAAGGAAGATGGAGAAAGGTTTAGCATTTTTATTACACTCCTATTTACTATATTGGCTTTCAGTTATGAGTTGTGCTGCAGTTAACAGGGCTGAGTTGCGACTCATAAGGCCTCGGTACAGAGCTCAGCTCCACCGAAGGATTTTCTTCATGACCTTGAGCCACTTCACGTCTCCATCCCATTTGTAAAATAGAATGATGATGCTTCCTCTCCCCAGCAATTTGTCTTGTCAATTTGGGAACAAACACTGATTTGTCTTGACTACTTGCAGCTCCTATCGATTGCAAAGGAAGTTAGATGTATACAATACTTCTTTGGATTTGGCATTTGGAGACAAAATAACTTTGAGGAACTGGACCATTAAAGCAAACATTTTGGCCATGGATGTCCTATACTGTTATGAACAGTGTCTAATAAAATGATCCTCAATTTTAGTACAGCACAGAGTCATTGAATGCTGTTAAGGAGTTTAAACAGCATACATATTTGACAGTTCAATGGGAAATAGGCAAATTATGGAGAGATGCAGTAGAAAGAGAGCCCTCTCACACCAAACGTATTTTGTAAGCATGTGTAACTTTGAAAACAACTATTAATTTTCATCAGAAGATTGGAAGGCAAATGCGTGAGCTAAAAATTATTTCCCTACCAAATTTCAGAGTCCTAAAATCCAGTAGTGACATACTGATGCTGCTCAGGAGTCACAAACACATTCATTATAAGGTGAAAGAGGTTCCCTCACCCCCAGACTGTAACAACAGCTGCCCAATTTTGCCTTCCTTATGAAAGAACTATTCCTGCAGTAAGGATAACCCTGTTGTCTTTCAGATAAAAAGGAGAGGAACGAAAAAGTTATCAGCAAACAGAAATCATTGTACAACCCCTGCTACCAGCTTTGCTTTGATGGCACATAATCAGGTAAGATCAGATTTCACTCTTCAAACAATACAAACTGGATTAATTCCAGACAATGAGGCCAATGGGGTCACTTGATGTTGACAAAAACTTAAATAAGAGGGACATAAAATATTAACCTGTAAACAGCTTTTGATAATTAAAAATAATATGGGGAGAGAAACATGCAGTAAAGGTTGTTCCTCTCCCTTTGGGAGTTGTTGCTGCTTATTTGCCATGGCCAGGGAGTCTAGCTTTTACTTCTGTAGGAAAGCATTCAGCAGGGTATTTTTTGTTTGCATAGTGCTATAAATGTCTGTTGTGCTTTCCACAGAGCAAAGACACAGAGCCAGAACAGTCCCAGTGAAATTTCTGAAGTCACAGGAATGTCCCTGACCAAACCCACTCGTGGCCTGAGAGCTTCATCCCTGCAAGCTCTTTCCAGGCCAGATACCCTGGGGCTTCCCTGGGGGTGTTTGCACCCCTCCTGGGCTCAGGGACCCAGAGGGTGGCAGGAGCCCTGGAGCTCCAGGGGGTTGCTGAGGACCTGGGTGGCATCTTTGAGGTCTGACCAAGGGATGGGAGGGTTTGTCATCTGCAGTAGGTACATGAAGCAAGTGGGAAAGCTCCTGAATAGTTTGAATTATTCCTTTTGAAATACTCATGGGAAAACGTTTTCTCAGCTCCGGTAGATTTTTTGCTTAAAGCATGGAAAGTCCATGGCACTCAGATTTTACAGCAGAACCTCACAAGTGAGATCCTGGGTTGCTTGTGGGTAGTACACAAAGCAGATCACATACTCTGACTTTCACTTCATTCTTCTAGTGAAAGCAAGACCAGGGTTTATAAAATTGTGAGACATACTGAATAATTTTTGCCATGTTAGACTATCCTCATTTACTTTCTTAAATCAAATTAGATCATTCGGATCATTTGAGAATGCACCATCTTTTTCAGCTGGCTGTACGCACCTAGCTTTCCCCCGACACCGTCCTCTCTCTTCTCTTTCTTCACCTCAGGATATGCTCGAATTTTTTCTTATGTGTTTCAGTGTTGAGGAAAATCCACAGCAGTGAACTTGCAAATAATTAGTTGTATCTAATTTTACTATATATGTACACCAGTGGATTTAGTGAGCTTCGAGGAAGGCTGGCGCCTTTGCAGGAAGCTCATATCCCAATTAAAAACTTTTTCAATTGTACGTTATGAAAAGGCTCCAGAGGGGATGGGGAGCAGTTCCATGTCGATGGTGGTATTAGAAGCAACTATTTATTTTAAGAGAAATACTTTTGTCTCAAATACCTCTATAAAAAATCTATTGTCTTTTCCTTTTGATTGACTTATTTACAGAATTTCATCTGAGAAAAGTCTGACAAGATCTGTGTTGTGTCCGAACTCCCACATCTATGATTCACTGAGTTGCTTTTGTCCCTGACACTTTACTTAATCTTCTACCAGAGAGCAGCTATGGACATTATTGGTAACCTTTTCATGTTTCTCAGTTACAGGAAATGATGTAAAAACCCCAAATAATGAGAATATCCTCCACCACTGGAGCTTCGTTCCCTAAAATAAGGCTGCAGAAGATGATAAAGTTCTTCCTTGGTCTTTAAAGGACTTTTTCATCTTCTCTTTCATAACGAGACATCTGCAAAAAGCTGTTTGGTCAGACATTCCTTATTCACAGTTAAATTCTTATGGGATTAGTAGGTTTGTTATACTCAGAGTAAAAAAGTAAACAGCATATGGCTCTGTTAATATCCTTATAATGTCACAACACAATCTGTCAGAATGTAAACTTTTTTGAGCAGTTTCATTTACTTCAAGTTCACACTATGAAAAAAAGAACCAACAAGTCTTATGAATCCTTCAGCATCACTAAAAGCCAGCAAGCTATTTCTTAATTCTTGTTTTGTGTTCCCAGTTTAATAAGTATGCCTATACATATTACCTTCAGTAACAAAAATACGGTGGAAAATACAGTTACTTAGTTACTAGGAGTTAAAAGGTCATTTCCCCTTGATGAAAAGCTTGTTCTATCAGGTAAGTAACTGCTACACTCCATAAAACTGGCAACCCTTCAAAAGGTTTCAGAAATTAAAGGCATTGTTTGAAGATAAAGGCGATAAGGTCATTTGCCTTGTGTTTAGTCCTGCAAACCTTTCTGGGTGACCCTTTGATATTCAAATGAAGAGTGCTTCAAATTGTTTTATCTTCATAGAGCTAATGAGTGCTGGCTGACAATCACTCTTAAGACTAGTTGAAACTCCACTGGAATTAAATTTTGTAAAATATTGCAATGCATTTCCATTAAGGGGAGAGTGCCTCCACAGAGTTGGCCAGAGCTGTATCCATAATCACTCACAGCACTACGCTCTGGTCCTCCTGCTTTTCTCAGGTTTTTTTATTAACTCTGTTTTTACTAGTTGAATAATGTCTAATATGATTTTCAATGTATTCCTGCAGTAGATTAATAAAACTGTATAAACAAGTTGCATATGTAAAATCTATGTCCTCTTCGAACTCTATGCTAGAGTGAAACAAGCCTTACATTTAATGTGTACAGTAGTAGAAAAATTACTCATGAACTTTTTATTGCCAGAGACTGTATAGCTGTGTGTTATTATATGTGTAATTAACTAATCTATAATGTTGCTCTGATATATGGTGTATATACTTCTTTCCTTAGAGGAATAGATTCTTATTTTAAAGCTTTTTCTTCTTTTATGGCTCATTTCATATATTCCATTTATGGGAAAATGTTATGAATATTCTTTAAATCACTTTATTTTTTTCTAGTAGGAAGTAAGAATCTTCACAGGCTTGTAATTTCTTTATTTAAAAAAAAAAAAAAAGAAAAAAAAAAGAAAGTGGAAGTCCTCTAATGGACAATAAACATTGTGTGCTGTAAGCATGCTTGATTATCACTTTGACCTTCTTCATTACCTTAGAAGTTGTTTATTTTAACCTTACTTCCATTCTATTTTGGAGACTCTAATAATAGCGCTCTATCACTCTAACCCACATTCAAAAGTAAATGTAAACAAGATCATCTCAGTTTAAAATACACATGAACTCTATCCCCCAAATGACTATCAAATAATTAAAAAGTACAAAATCCTTACCTAACGGAGCTGACTCAGTGCTAATGGCCAACAAGGGAATCCAACAGAGGTAGGCAACAAGTTGGAGATGCTGATGGAAAGGAAAGGGCTGCTGCATATTGTCCAAGATAGGTTTTATCCATGCATCTGCAGTTGCTTAGAAGTTAACTTTTGAAGTACTAAACTTTGCAGGAAAAGCCATCAGCCTGCCTGCCTGTTTCCTTTTTTTTTTTTTTTTTTTTTCCTTTCTTTCGTTCTTTTCAATCCACTCTCTTGGAAAGGGCTTAATGTGTCATTAATCCCAGAATTTCCAAGAGGGAAGCCCTCCAGCTATACACAAACTACACCCACCCACCCACCCACCCACCCACAAACAGATCAGCGCAGAGCATGTGTCCCTGCAGCTGCCCTGGTTGCAGCTGCTCTGATTTCCACACCCCGAAACGCACCGCACACACACGGGGGGTGAGAACAGCGTGTACCGTCGGTGTCGTGCTAGGAGGTGAGCCTGGAGAAATCAGGGTTGTAAACCAAACGTGCCTGCTCGCGAGGATTTTAAAGCAGACAACACTAACTTCAGATTAATGCACTCATAGCTGACGCCGTGTTTGTATGAGAGGGGTTTAAAAAATGCTAAAGTATAAGCTTGCAAATAGTTTGGTTTTTGCTTCAGATTGCTGGAAGTTATATTTATGCAAAATAGGTACGGAAGTGGTCTGTGGAGTGCAAAAAGCAGTCCTGAAGGTTTGTGTCTTGGGTCGATGTATCATTGTTTGGTATTTTAGAGAACAGCCCTTTGCTGCTGAAATAAAGTGCAGAAGCATTTTCTCTGCCAACCCGTCCTAAAAAATGAGACGTATGTTTCAGAAGGTCGGCTCCCCAGCAATAATAACAGAAATAGAAAACAGAAGCAAACAGCAGTGAAAGAATTGAATCACTCATGTTGCTCAGTCATATTTTTCTGAAGTTTTGTCTCATATCAAAGTGCCCTGTTGCTACCGCATGGGTCTTTTGTGCTACTTCTAGCTGGTGCGAACAGTGTTTATTTTATGACAACGCATACTGCCAGCTTAATGCGCACTATGAAGAATTTGCTATGAAATCACATGCTATACTCTGCTGATATTCATGGCATTTTATTGAGAAAATATTGTATCCTCACCCAATGTTCAGTGTTTTCCATACCTGCCAGCACTTCTTTTCTTTGACATGTCAAGTTTGATTATTTTGTGTCTGCTTGTTTAAGTGAGGATATTGTGAATTATCTGGTAACAGAGTAACACACAAGTCTGTAAACATTCCATGCAAATCACTGTGAGGAGCATTTCATCTGAAAGCATCGACAAAGCCATTAAAAATATTTTGCAGTACAGCCGAGGAGTTTCAAATGTTGTTCATTTAGCTTAACTACATCTCTTGAGGAGTTTTACCACAGGATTCCTTGAAGGAAATATAGGTTATTTAAGAAGAAACTTCTGAAACTTTTTTCTTAATTTTAATTTTGGATTTTGATGTTGCAAAATCGCTGCTTTTAAGAGTCCCATTGGATTGGCTATCTCATAGACATCATTTGTAGCCCTTTGGGAGTCTTTGGGAGTCTTTCCATTGATTTTACTGACCTTTAGATTATATTCCTTCAAGCTCATTAAGACTCCAAGCCCAATATTTCTCTTTTTTTTTTTTTCCTAAGAGATCCCCATCCATTTCTTGAGTACAAATGTATGAGAAATGACAAAATTCCAGTTTATTTTAAACAGGACACAATTTCTACCTTTGCATGGCCTTCTCAGTTAATGCTTGAATTTATTTGTGGCAGTTTCTACGTACTGATGGGGGCCCAATCTTCTTTGACTCTAAGTTTTGGCCTAAAAGGCATAGCTCTAATGTTTAACTTTTAACATGAAAAAGACTGAGACCTGTTATGGGTTGAGAGTTATCCCTGCCAAAATATTGGCAACCAAAAACAATTTACAAAAAAGCAATAGAGCTTTCCGCAAACAATCCAGCCTTTTTTGGTCTTTTGGATACAGAAAGCAAAAGTAACCAGGCAAAAAGCGTAAGTGGAAGGCATTCAGGACCTCCTACAACAGGAGAAAAGGAATAGTTTTGTAGACTTGTTTATCCTCTTGCCTGTTGCCTCTCTAAGCAGGTTTTAATCAAAGGGAGCCTTTGAAGGTGGTTACTCCTGGTAAAGATGAAATGAAGCTTCCCATTGTCTCAGCCAAGGAGTTTCTCTGGGCTGGATATGGCTCCCTTCAATTCAGGAGGACAACCAGCTCCAGGTCAGACAATGAGGTGTAAATATTCCCCATTCCCCGTTCTCCCAGACCAAGACAAGACCTTACAGAAGTCAGAAAAATAGTGAACGACACCTCCCTTCCCCCAAACATCAATCTAAAAAATCATGGGAAACTAAAACCATGGAGAACCTGCATAAAACCATTGCAAAATACTCTCACAGTCTCCACACCATTAACCCCACTAAGAGAAGAAACTGAAACTTCCCAGAAAGCTGGTGTTGTCAAGTGTGGGTAGTGAAGACTTAAAACAATTATCTTCACCGTCTGTACAAAAAGATGACACAACACTGAAGGCCTGACACCAGTCCTCGTATTAAATTAATTTTCAATGGTAGGGGTGGATATGGGGAGTTAAAACAAGCCAAAAGTCACAGCTGGAAGCTGGCAGCAGCATTTCAGACTTGGCCAAAAATTGTTTGATGGATACGCATGTTAGGTATTCAGATGTCTTCACTTTATAAGAAAGAGACAGTGTTTGCCTGAAACATCCACTCAGCAAGTTGGTGCTGTGATGGTGGGGAAGGGCCGGAGGAGCTGTGCTGACTCGGGGTGGAGAGGACTGGGCAGCCCATGAAGAGGTAGCAGAGATAGGAGGAAGGCTGCGGGAAGAGTATTAAGGACAACAATTTTTGCCTTTTTCTTGAGATGCAGAACCAAACCTCAGGATAGAACTGAATGATAACGTGATGATAAAAATGCAAATACCTTGAAGGCCTCCAAAGACATGACTTTTTGACACTTTATTCAAAGTATGAAATGCTCAGGCTCCTGAGTCAGTATAGGAGCTTTAAGAGCTGCGTGCAGAAGTCCTGGGCCATAGTGAAGTTTTAAGGGATGAATCCCATCACTCAGGTGTCTTCTGAAGGCCACGTGGAAGTGTCCGTCTACCTGGATCCCCTAGGAAGGAGAAGAGAGAGTAATACCATGTACCTCTTCTCAAAAATTGAGTGCGGCTAGCACTTTTCTTTTGCACTTGAGCCAGCAGACAGTTGTACAGTCCTTTTAAGCACTGACACACTCATTAGAAACTGATCTAAAAATGTCCCCTGGGGTGGCTTTCTAAGCATAGAAGAGATTTGTTATTCACAGGTGACAAAGAGAGCATGTATGTACATGCTGTACACATGCTTTCCTAGTAGGACAGAGTCCTTCATAGGGTCTTCACACAGTCTTCATTAAACAGTATAAATTTTTTTACAAGTCTGAATTTACACATTTATGCCTGCCAAAACCCTCCTCTGTGCATTTTTGTTTGCTTGATTTATCGGATTGAAAATACTTGCCAAGTCCAGTGACAAGGAATAAACTCACTGTGCTCCCAGGACAATCTCTTCTCTGTTGATACGGGCTACCTGTGGCCACTGACTCTTGCAATCCTTTCTGCAGCTTGCGAGCAAGTGGAAAGGTTGGCATAATGGATTTTAACTGAGGGCCAGCAGTCTCCAGGAAGCACCTCCCCACCCCCCCCCCCCGCCAAGATTTTCCCAAAAGCATGAAAAGGGGTTCAGGCCTGGGATTCTCTCTCTCTGATGTTGGCTTCTATTTCTTTTAGTCGTCTCTGTCCATATATTTTAGGGAAATGCCAAGCACACTTGTAACCAAGGTACAGTACTCACGCACCTCGTTAGCCCAAGCAGCTACTCTTTATCTCACCACTCTTATTTCAAGACTGCACAGGTGAGTGACATTAAATGGAAAGAACTTCATCTCAGCTTACGCCTGATTTGGGGAAATAAACAGAGGTCACACAGTGATTAGAGCTTGTGTTTTCCTCTGTTTTGTGTTCTAGTGTACACAACACAGCATTTCTAGTTCTTCAGAAAATAATACGAGAAGTAGTACATGTAATTTACAGGACCAAGCTCTTCATTTAAGTGAGGACTAGTTGTGATTTTTAGGGTAATAATTCATTATACAAAAGCATATCCCCCTTTGAACAGCTCTGGGAGTATAGAGAGTGATTTGTACATCCGATCATTTGGTGTGTTTATCTTTCAGCTTCTAATTTCCTTGTGGGAGAACTCCGATGGCTTTCAGTGCATCACTCCTCATTAGCCAGTGGGCCCGACTATGGGAGTTCAAACTCTAAAGCAGAGATAAAATGAAGAAACCTATTCGTTATCTCCAGGTTTTTAAGGGTATACAGAGCATGAGTGCTGGGGCTCGGAGACAGCATAAGTGAACCCATTAGAGGAATTAAATCAGTTCCTTCTAACTACGCTGCCCCTTGGCATGGATCAAAGTTGGATGTGATCCCTGACCTGACATGGTGCACCCACAGCTCTGGGTGTGCAGGGGGATGAACCTCTGCTTTTCTCTCTTCTCTGTTTTGCCTCCCGTGTTGCCCCAACCATCTGAACTTTAGCTGGGCACAGCGTGCCCTTATTAAATTTGCAGTGTGCACCATCAGCGCCCTTCTCAGGTGGACACCTCTGCCAGGGCACGTGAGCTATACGTGAGCCAAGCACCCTGTGAACTCGTGTGTGCTAGCACATGGTCATGACCGAGGCATGCATTCTTCATGAGTTCCTTACTTTACTGGAAAACACCAAATTAAGACACTAAACTGTCTGTGCCCTAAGACATTTCTAAGAGAACGGTTGTTGTTGCTCAGCATCTCAAAACCAAAACCGACTTTTCTATGTGAAGAGATTGACAATTAGCAAATACTAATAAAAAGAGGACACCCATGTTCAAACTGTGCATATTGGAACTGGCTGGGGATTTCCCATCAGAATCCATTTTCAGAAAAGTATATGATTTCCACAAAATCAGTAGGAAGGAGATAAATTTTTTAGAATTCTTTTTTGTTCTTAGATCAGCTCAGTATTTCTTTCATTTTTTGTGAGCTGCTCTGGCACCTGAATGGGTCATGGTCCTGTCTTCCACAAGGAACTACTTCAGCTTCTGCGAACATCATTCATTGTGCAACTTAGGTGAAATGGATTACTTGATTAAAAAAACCCCTGCATTTTGATTGTTGTTCTGCAAAATTCATATTAATACATATGGAAGTATCACAATACTCTCATGGAGTGGAAATTCTCAAAACACTCTTACATTGGTGGATTAGTCCAATAACACAGGATATAGTAGGGAAAAGGAATTGGACCTTTTCTGAAAATCTTCTTTGCCTGTTCTCCCTAAGTCTTGAGTTATCTTGACTGGACAGTAAAAAGAAAGAGTAAGAAAAATGGCCACTCATAGCCTTGATTATGGACAGATAACACCAATACAAAAATCACTATTACTCAGAAAAATCGCAGACTGAATTTTCTCATTGAGTGAACTTTCCATTTAGGAAACAGTTTCCTTTGAAATGACAGCAGAAAGGCATTTCACAGAGTTTTTCATCAGTATTAGCAGTGGAAAGGCATGAAGCGGAAAGGTGTTGCTCCTACCTTGAACCATTTCATTCAGCCGTTTTCTGGAACTGTTCTTTTTGAAGAAATCAAAATCTTACAGGGCAACCAGTGCAGTGCCAATCCCCCCCAGATCTTCCAGCCAGGAGTAATAATGAGAATCAGAGCAGAACCACCAGGTTTAATAACAAAAGGTGGGAATTTGGCTTGGGTTAAAAACAGCATAAAACCGGCAGTAAAACTGACTGACCATATAGATAGCATCTCTTCTTTCATCCTTCTTTTCCATCTTGGCCGTTACAATTTGATCTTGTAAGAGAGTCTATGTAAGCAGATGTTGTGTTCAAAGAAAGCTCGATTACTACAAGTGGCCTTGGCAGGGCTCCTCTCGAGTGGGCCCGATGGTTGCTTCTACCTCTTCAACACAGATGCTGCCACTTCAAGGCTTTCAGACTGCTGAAAGAGTAAGGGATGCTAGGAGTAAATAAAAAACAATCATAGCTGTATGAAAAATACGATATAAATGGTATCAAAATGTAAAATATGGCTAACTAGTGGATGAATGAAAATAAGTGGCAGAGAAATGGGAGTATTACAGCATAGATAACTCCCATAATTTGATTCAATTGCCTTTATACATTCATTAAAGAAAGAAAAATATTGCAAATATTATTTCTTTTCAGAGATGATCGATTAATCTAAGTATTAATGGGGATATTCATCACTATCGGATTAACTCTAAAGATTAGCTTTAAGAGACAGGCATCCCAGCAGATTTAATAAGGGCCGTTAGATTCCTCCATAGGATGCTCCCCATAGTATATAGTTTTAGCATCTCTGAGAAATCCCCTGGAGAAACCTCCCTGCATCACTGTAGAGGAAACCACGGCATATCAGCCTACTTTTAAAAGTCCCCCTCTTCTTCCTGCCATCAGTATCATACACAAATAGGAAATGAGTTTTAACAATTTTGTTAAAACATTTGCAATGGACCAAAGAAGAAGTTTATTTCAAGCTCCCAGTAACATATGTTTCACTCTATAACCTTATCACAGAGTAGGTTGCTTTGGAAAAGACAGAGATTTATTCTGAAACATTTTTCTTTCATCTCTTTATAGTCCTGTTGATGATTTTAAATGTTTGTGCTATTGGTACTTACATACAGTAAATGATAAATGATATATTACGACAACAACTCCATGAAGCTGAATTGCTTTTTTAGTGAATTTAGTGAATTTACTGCCTTGAAAGGTAACAGATTGATAGTACTAGTGAATTAAATCCTCTCTTTATCCCTAGAACAAGTATAATATGGACATTGCAAATATTTTCCAGACCTATAAATCAGCTATGGCACCTCAACTATCATCTACAGGGACCTGCTGCTCCCTGCTTTTCTCTTTTTTCCTTTTTGCTTTTTTCCTAGAACTTCTTCCTCTAGGGATTTTACAGAACACATCAATTTCAAAAACAAAAGGGCGGTGGGACATCTCATGAGCTTCTCTTTTCTGTATTAAACAATAATTATCAACTTTTTGTATTAGAAAAGGTATGTGGCAAATATCACGTGTTGGTGGGTAGTGGTGCCTTGGAAGGTGGAACAGGAGCTGCTGAAATACAGGTCATAAACAGTGTACTTCCAGCCATGGATGGGAGACTCTCCCTCACCTTTCACAGAAACTGTTTTTTCCAAAATCTCGGCTTTTTTACTGCTAATGTTGTCATAAACCTCTAAATGGCCACCAGCTTTAGCCCACCTTGAAAATAACTGAAACTAGAGAAATGTTGGAAATACAGGGCTGGATTCTCTCAGCTATATTTACTCCATTGCTCTCAGTGGAGTTACTCTGATTTAGACACATCATCCCACAGGAAAAGCAAGTTTCCAACAGGGCTCAGAAAGACCTCACGGGCGCTAAGGGCCAATTTATAGCCAGCCCAATAATTTATTTTCACAAGGCTTCCTCTGTTCAGTATTCTCACCCAGACATTTTGCAAATTCCAGATTGTCATCTTTTGAGACAGGTAAAAATCAATTCATTACTGAATTTTTCTGAAGAAAATTGTGTGGAGGGAAAAGCAGGTGTTAAATAAAAACAGAGGCACTCTAAACACATTATTTCAGCTCTTATAAATAACAGTTGTCTCATAAATTCATCTCTTGTGAAGAGATCTCATCTAATTTGCCTACCTTTGAAAACCTAGTAATATAAAATAAATAGAATAATATTTATTGTTATAGACCAGTAACATTTTAGAGGGAACGAAGGTTCTAGAATAGGTTTTATTTTGTGCAGGTTTTTTTCTCTAAGGTAAGCATTCATTCCAAATACCACATAAATTGGAATCACAACTCTACTTTGCAAACCTCTTTGGCTTTCTAGGCAGTAGATAATGGGCTGCTCTTAAATAGCGGTGTTGCTGTCTCACACTATACATAGACCTCTCGCAGGCTAGTTTTTTAATGCTTCCTTTCTTTTGGCCCAACTTTTCTGCTGTCATCCATTTCAACAAGCATGGACATTTTTATTACTTCATTTTGGATTAGCTGTTCTTAGCCACTTTTTTAAGGGACACTTCACCTTGAGTACAACACCTCTTGGCTTCTAATATTCATAAAATTCAGATCTTGCCTACAGTCTGTTATTCCCATTGTTTCCTCCTACAGTTGCTTTTTTATCCTTTCAGTTTTACTGGCAACACAAGACTTGCTATTAACCACCCAACAATTCCTCAGCCACTGCTTCTGAAGGTTCATGAAAACAGTACAAATGCAGCCGAGAAAATATTTCATTTTCCAGTTTTATTTTTACCTTGGCTCAAACTGATGCAATGCAGGTGCTTGAAGTTAGTAGTCTATCACAACAAATCTCATAAAAGCATTATGGTACCTTTTTATATAAAACCAAGAAAAACATTTTTGCTTTATTAGGCACTTTAATCACATTTACCTGTTTGGATTTTAGAGCATCAATGTCACGTGATAGGTTTTACAGAGCTGACTGCCTATTAATTGAATACTCTAATTCAGCCTCCAATTCTACCTTTTAATGGTTGAAAGCCCATTAAAGCAGCTATTTCTCTAACAGCTGTGTAGAAAAGCTGACGTTTGGTGTTGTTGCATCCTGACTGATTCTTCTCCTCATCCTCTAGCTGAGCAGTCTGATGGGGTGCCCAGGCCCCGTTGGTTCGAGTTCGGTGCTAGAGCAGTGCAAAGCACTTTTTCAGAAGTATGAAAATAAGACAGGCTTGCTCTGTGTACATTATCCACAATATATCACTCCTCTAACTGTTTCCTGTTAGCACATAACATTAGTCTAATAGTATTTATTAGCCTAAAATAAATAGGCTAATAGGTCTGCACATCTCTTTTCAGCATTCAAAATTATCAAAATTTGGGCCAAACCCTTTGCCTACCCAGCTGGGCAGACTGGATGAAGCTAAATAAGTTCTCAGAAAATTGCACAGGAGGGGGGAAAGCTTTTTTTCCCCAGCATGCACGGAGCTTTATAAAACTCTGGACCAAGTTGAAGCAGACTGGGTTACAGGACACTTTTCCTCTTCAGCTATAAAAAAGAAGCAGGCGTTTGCACCTGCCAAATTTGCTTTTGACTTCCATGCTGTGAACCTGTAATCACTGCAGGTAATGGCGTCTCGCTGAAGAGTTAACTCAATAAGTAGCATTAGGGGACATGGAGCTTATGATTCATTTTGTTACAGCATTTTGTTATACACTTAGTAGGACTGACTAAATATCAATGGCTAAATTATGACTAAACACCACTGGCTAAGGTATCAAGGTAGCTGATTTTATAACTCTATCTAAATGTGCTTTGCTCTTTTGTAGGCTCTCTAATTTATTACAAATTGTCCATTTTTTTAATTATTCTAGAATATGTCAACTTACATCGTTGCTTGGCCTAAAGTCAAATCTAACAAATGTTTTGTTAAATAATTGGTCTAAGACTAGAGAACAAAGTCATTCATCATCAAGTCACAGGTTTTGTTTTGTTTCCAATAAATTGTTTCAGTGCAATTTCCTTTGGTAATAAATCTTAAATCTATGATATTCAATAGCATTACACCACACTGAATTTACTATATGTGTTTAAATGCAGGCTAAATACCTATATGAAAACCAAGAGCTTACAAAGCCCTTTTACAGCATTTTTGAGTGTATAATGGACATAAAATATTTAAGACATAAGCCAGCTACTGTTCAGCTGAAGAAGAAACTTCTGTTATTCTCCAAGTGCTCATTATCAAGTTTGCTGAACTTTCCTCAGAAGCAGCTGGTGCTGAGCAGTGCTCGACAAGATGAACAACGGTCTGGCTTGTCGCATTGCAAATAAGTCTCTCAAGTTCGGAGTGGATCACAGAACAGAAATTGGTTGTTTCATGGTGCAGGAACCGTTGCATTAGCCATATTTTCAGCCTTTGGATAAAAAACACATTACTCCTCCCAAGTAAGGATCCTGGCCCTAGAGAGCCATGCACTAGGTGCTGGGGATGAACAAATGGGGAATAAGGCACATCGGTGATCCAAAGAAAACTCAACAGCCATTTCGGGAAAGCAAGGTCCATTTTGTAGCATGACTTGATAAATCTAAGAACCTAATTCATCTTATACTACCCCTCTCTAGTTTTTTTTATTTATTTAAATTGTTTGGACGGTGAATTGATTAGTAAAGGATTCGGTTTCACAAGCTCACAGAGACATGAGAGTCCAAGTGGTTCAATAAATAGAAAAATAAATGGAAATATCTTTGGATACGTTATGGCTTTCTCTAGGTCTTAAGATCTAAGTAAGCCAAAACAGTAAAAACATTAGGGTTAGGGTCAAATTTTGCCTATTTTTTGTTGAAATTATTGAGAATTTTCCTGATTATATAAGATTTTCAGATGAAATATGAAGACCATTTTATCAGAAATTTCTTTGTGACTGTCTTGCCAAAACTGAGACAGGTTTAGCTGGAAAAAACTTGGGATTTTGTCCTAAAATAGCAGTATGGATCCATGTTCTGTTGCCCTAAATCCCACTAGCAGTGCTACCAGGACGTGCTAAAGCAGAGGTACGACTCCAGACAAATACATGACTGTCAGCTCCATGGATGAGTGTACAGACAGTTTCGAGTCTTTCGTGAGATTTGGTATTATTTTGTAAGGTGAAGACAAGATACACATGGTATCTGATACATTAGCACAAGATCCAACAGCACATCAAGGGCAGTGAGTAAAAGCATTGGCCGCTCAAAAAGACTTGTCAGGACTTTCTGGAATACCTGCAGCGTTTCAGCAATGCTTCGAAATTGCAAATGTCATTTTGTGATAGACTGCAAATAATTAAAAATGGCTAAATATACTGCTTGTAAATGGGCTTGTTGAAAACTTTGATCACAGACAGAAAGGAATTCTTTTAAAAACCTACTGTTAACAGTAGGTAAAAAGTTAATGAGAAACATGTAAATAATTAATTCTTCCTCTAGAGCCAGAAGAGATTTGTTGTTGCTGCTAATGGACTCACAGTATAGGTTGTATTGTCTTTTCTGAAGTAAGCACTGAATTACTTGATCTCCATACAAAAGAAAATAATTTATGGCACCAATAACTTTATTAGTGTTTGTATTCCCAACAAAGAATATTTTCCTAGGTTAACTAAAGCAACTTGCCTTGATGATATATACAGGATGGCAGAGCTAAATTGACACTTCAAAATAAACAGCACACTTCAAAAAAAACTATTGAAGGGAAATAGGCAAAAAAACTCTGGCACTGGTATGTGCAAGAAAGCAATTGCAAAGCACACAGAACTATTTAAGACGATCCAATTGTAATACCGCATTAAAATATGGCTCCTTCCTCCACATGATGTTCTTTGAAGCAGCATCCTCAGGAGAAGCAATACCCTTCCTTTACTTACACATACAGAGTGTGCAGCGTCATCACAGCTTGAAGCTAATGCAGGTCAAAAATACCTACAGGGTCCCAGGTGTTCAGACGTGGTCATTTCACAACTGAACCGAAAATACACTCTCCCTACATTATTCGATAAATATTTTGGCAATATTACAATAATCTCTCGTTTGACATTATGATATTAAGTAATGTGATTACTCTCAGTTCTCCTATTGAAAATAATTCCTACATAGTTCTGCTGAACTTATAAATGTCATGCAAGCTGGCTGGGTACATTGTCTGCATAGTATTAAAAACTGTGCTGAGGCAGATACATCTCAGGGACAATAGAGATACCTCAGCATAAACCAGTGGATAGCTTGGAGATAGGTAACAGGTTTAAAAAAAACACGTTAAAAATTGTCTTCCAAGTTCTTTCTGTATGAGATAGACAATCAACTCCTCGTACAGCTTCATTCATGTGTGACAGACACCGATAATGTTTAATCATAATAAATGCACAGGATCTACTGTTGCTTCTGCTACTGACAGAGAAAATGCACCTTGGCTATCTGATGCTATTAATTTTCATTTATATGTAAATTTAAGTGAAAAAATATATTAGAAGGAAGGATATTTTTTTTCTGAGAGGGAAAGTAGGTTTCTGAGGCTAAGGTTTTACCACCGTTCAGCTGTAAAAATATACATTAATATTAAGCAATCTAATCTAATAGCCACCCAGAAAAAAACCTTAAATATCCCCAGTGAGTCTTTTCAGCTGTGGTTGCACTGATGGTTATAGGAGAAAGCCCTGGCAAGGCCCCCAGCAGGGATGCTGCAGCCATACCTGTGCCCACACTGCTATAGGACCTGGCCTAAGCTTGTACCTATCCTCAGCCTCGCATTAACGACTATTCCCCGGGTCTCCACGGATCCCGTAACAAAATGGCCAAGTTCTTCATCCAGCCTCACGATCCCCACCCAACAGTGTTTCGTTGCATGTGGCACTGTCCTGCCTCCAGGAAAATCTTTGCAGCTCAGGTAGCAGATTGCATCTCCTCTGGACATTTCTCCCTGAAAGGGAAAACATTTTAAATTTCGGTAGCACCTAGCAGGAGAACAAGGAGGTTTAATGACTTCATCCTTTTTTTCTTTTACCCCATGGGGGCCTGAAATAGCTAGAGGCATTAAGAGATTTTATAACTTTGTAAAAACTCAAAGGGGTGATGGAGCGGGGGGGGGGGGGTCTTGCATAGCTCCAGCAATTCTTCCTCTGCAGGAGAAAATCTCACAGTCTTTCATGTGAGGGCTGTTACTCATCTTAATTTAAGGGACAGTAACAGAGTGTCTCCCCACATTAATGGGAGCATGTTTTAGCCTTGTTTCTGACTCCTGTGAAAGCTATTCTCTACTGATCCAATTGTTAGCAAGTCTCTGGTCTTTTGGGCTGGGGCAGGGGGCAAAAACGCTTCATACGATACCAGCCACATCATCCTTGTTTGTGCCTTAGGCTATAGAAAATGGTGTGCCTTAACCATGTTAGCTGAGTTGATAGGCTTGTGGCTTTTCAGTTTGTTTTTGCAGAATACCACCTAGGTACCACAGATACCCCCCATTG